>NC_085028.1:11161078-11196465 GCF_963692335.1 Osmerus eperlanus
ATACGGGGGGTCGCATCTCTCGGTGACTACAGAGAGTGGTAGATACATGGTACGACTACGGCACACCTCGTTCTCTCAGCAGCAATCAACCCTGACATGCCGGCCTGTCATTGGACAGCCTGTTGGCATACACCACGGGGGACAATGGTGCCTTAATGAAAGGGCTGAGGATGTATACACACGCGACGTAGCATGTTGACGGTATGTCGTGCGTTCGTCCACAGACCTCTAAAGCAGAGCGACACGGCAGTGGCACGGACAGCGACTATGACAACACGCACTCGTACGACCTGTCGTTAAGGTAGGCCGTGCAGGAGCACTCACCCTTGGGCATGTGTGTCTCACTGACAGACTGTGTGTGTTCACCCCTATGCCTTCCAACTTGGTTGCGCGTGTCTTTTGACGGCCCCGCCCTGTCCTGCGTGTGTGTGCTCCAGCATGGGCCGCAGCAGCGAGGAGGAGAGCCGGGGGGAGGGGGAGGACGGGGGAGGCGGGTGGGGGGAGCCGGAGGAGCCCGACCCCACCCTGCCCTGCACGGAGGACGTCATCCTGAAGACGGAGCAGGTGACCAAGAACATCCAGGAGCTGCTGAGAGCCGCTCAGGAGTTCAAACACGACAGGTATGGTGACCTGGTCTGCCGGTGCATACACAGACGCACGCTGGTAGACACACTTGAGGAATCGATGTGCCCCACGTCCGCCTACACCGGGGGGGAGGGGGGGGGGGGTTGTTTCCCGTCCCCTCTGGTCCACTTGTAACTCGAGTGTTTGTGTGTTCCGTCACCCAGCTTCGTGCCCTGCTCGGAGAAGATCCACACTGCTGTCAGTGAGATGGCTTCTCTCTTCCCTAAGGTACCTCTCTGTCTGATCTGTGTGTGTGTGTGCGTGCGTGCGCGAGTGCTTCTGTGTCTCCTGTGCTTTGGGAGTAGCAGCGTGAGGTTTGACCTGGTGTCGTGTGTGTGTCTCCTCCCTGCCCTCCAGCGCCCGGCGCTCGACGCCGTCCACTCCTCGCTGCGCCTCCTGGCGTCCAGCGCCTCCCGCCTCCAGGTGGAGTGCCGCAAGGCGGCGCCCTCGGAGCCCTCGGCGCCCGCCGTGGACTACCAGCTGCTGACGCAGCAGGTCATCCAGTGCGCCTACGACATCGCCAAGGCTGCCAAGCAGCTGGTCACCATCACCACCCGCGAGAAGAAACAGTGACTGGTGGACGGGGGGAGGCGGGGCGGGAGGGAGGGAGGGAGGGAGGAGAGGAGGCGAGAGGACAACAAGCAGAGAAAGGCCATGTGAGAGAATGCAGGGAACAAAAGGAACTGTGCTTGCCGAGAGAGAGAAACGGATGAGGTCGGAGGACGGAAAGAAATGACAGAGAGGGATGAATGCCCGGGGGATGAAGGAGCGGGGAACGATGGTGGGATGAGAGGCGGCACGGTGGTCTTTGTCTCGACCAGCCTCTCTGAATCCCTCTCACTCCATCCCTCACTTCGGTTTGGAGTTCACTGCGTGGAGAGAGAGAAGGGGGATCAGAGTACGGACCCAGCCAACCCCTCTCTCCACCTTCCTCTCTCTCTCTTATTTCTCTTTCTCTCAATCTTATCACCTCCATCAGACAGACAGGCAGAGGACGGATGGCGCTGGGGTTGCCCAGTCACGGCTGGCAAAGGGACCTTCTCCACTCTCCCTCCTCCCCACCCTCACACTCTCCCTCCTCCCCACCCTCACACACTCCCTCCTCCCCACCCTCACACTCTCCCTCCTCCCCACCCTCACACACTCCCTCTGCTCCACCCTCACACACTCCCTCCTCCCCACCCTCACACACTCCCTCCTCCCCACCCTCACACTCTCCCTCCTCCCCACCCTCACACACTCCCTCTGCTCCACCCTCACACACTCCCTCCTCCCCACCCTCACACTCTCCCTCCTCCCCACCCTCACACACTCCCTCCTCCCCACCCTCACACTCTCCCTCCTCCCCACCCTCACACTCTCCCTCCTCCCCACCCTCACACACTCTCCCTCCTCCCCACCCTCACACACTCTCCCTCCTCCCCACCCTCACACTCTCCCTCCTCCCCACCCTCACACACTCTCCCTCCTCCCCACCCTCACACACTCTCCCTCCTCCCCACCCTCACACTCTCCCTCCTCCCCACCCTCACACACTCCCTCCTCCCCACCCTCACACACTCCCTCCTCCCCACCCTCACACACTCCCTCCTCCCCACCCTCACACTCTCCCTCCTCCCCACCCTCACACACTCTCCCTCCTCCCCACCCTCACACACTCTCCCTCTTCCCCACCCTCACACACTCTCCCTCCTCCCCACCCTCACACTCTCCCTCCTCCCCACCCTCACACTCTCCTTCCTCCCCACCCTCACACACTCTCTCTGCTCCACCCTCACACACTCTGCCCCACCCTCACACACTCTCTCTCTACTCCACCCTCAAACACTCTCTGCTCCACCCTCGCACACTCTCTCTTCCCCACCCTCACACACTCTCTCTGCCCCACCCTCACACACTCTCTCTCTACTCCACCCTCAAACACTCTCTGCTCCACCCTCGCACACTCTCTCTTCCCCACCCTCACACACTCTCTCTGCCCCACCCTCACACCCTCTGCACCACCCTCACACACACACTCTCTGCCCAACCCTAACACACTCTCTCTGCCCCACCCTCACACACTCCCTGTGCCCCACCCTCACACTCTCTGCCCCACCCTCACACACTCTCCCTGTGCCCCACCCTCACATTCTCTGCCCCACTCTCACACACACTCCCACAGTCTCGGCCCTCCAGGCCTTCCTGGTACAACATGACTCGTCGTCATGGACCGTCCCTCTTGGTGGTTTGTTTTTCTTTTCTTTCTTCTCCTTTTTTTGGTTGCTGATCTGTGGGTCTGTACCCCAAAGTCTGAAATTACTGACTTAACAGAAACACTTACACTGGAATTATTTGTATTCATTATTGTAATGAGTAAGCCTCTGGTTGTTGTATTGTGATTATTTGTATTACTGTCTGTCAGTATGATTTACTGTTATTTACCAAGTTTTTTTTATTTTGATGTTTCATCTATGATTCTCAGTCAGTGGAACAGGGAGAACTGTGGGAGTGCTCTTATCCGCCATCTGACTTGGTAGTACACACACACACATGCACACACGTCTGTGAAATGGGTCCTTCTGGAACACTCCTATTCCGTCAGTGTCCATTTTGAGTTTTCTTAATTGATTTGAGTGTTTTTCTACCTGTCATGTTGTTAGTGGCCAAGAGACTGAACTGCTGCCTAAAGGAAGAGAGGTAGTGATGGGCCATGTCTGGACCTGGCCTCCTAAAGGAAGAGAGGTAGTGATGGGCCATGTCTGGACCTGGCCTCCTAAAGGAAGAGAGGTAGTGATGGGCCATGTCTGGACCTGGCCTCCTAAAGGAAGAGAGGTAGTGATGGGCCATGTCTGGACCTGGCCTCCAAATACCACTTGCAGATCCAGAGATGCCCTTGATTTAGCTTACCTGGAGGTCCAGGTGAAACCAATGAAGGCACTTCTTGGGTGCAAACACACTGCCCGGCTGGTGAGTCCTGGAAGCTAAATCAACTTCACCTCATCTGAAAAAAGTATGCGTTAAGCCCCAGGTGTGGCTCCGCTGGTTAGTGGTCATTGAAAGGCCAGACTCTGAGACAAGGCGGTTAGCTGGCTGCTTCAGTCACCAAATTCGTTTTTCATCTCAGTGGCACCCTGGGGGAGCCCCATACACCTACTCCTGTTTCAAGATCAAGAATGATCGAGCTATATTTGCCCATTTGAGGCTAAACCTATTTGGGAACAAAATGTTTATGACACGTTGAACTGCACTTACTGTGTGTTTGTTTTGAATGGGATAGGAGGCGGAGGGTGTTTTTATTTTTATTGTACTGTGCCGAACAGTTCCAGGTTGTAGCCGTGGGATATGGACCATAAGCCCTCGCAGGATGGGGATGTCTGAGTTCCTGGGATGCTATTTGCTCCTGTTGCCAATCACCTGGTCTCTTTACAAACCTAGGTCCAAATCATTCCTCATACTTTCAAATAATGTACTTCAGAGGCAGTCGATTTAACTACACGGAGTACCAGGTGGGCAAATTTTGCAACCACTGAGACGACTCCATTGGTTCCATTCCACCAGGCAAGATACACCGGTCACATCAAGTAAATAAGTGACAATACAATTGACCTCATTTGTATTGTATTGACCTCAATTGTATTGTAGGAATTTTGGGAAACCGAGGCCTGAAACAAATACTTTATCTGCTCCCCCGTGTCTGCCCTCATCTGGACATGTTCCTTCCCATTTATTCTTCCATTTGTGTTTTTCAGAACACTTCTATTAGACTTCCTTTCTTAGTGCTCTCTGTGTATGTTGGCCAACAGTCTTCTGGTTAGTTTGTCTGTCTGACAGGCTGTGTGTACCCACAAGGTGCTACAGCAGCTTAGCTTCCTGTCTCAGATCATGTCCAAAAAGATTGTCGAAAAATGTACTACTTACTTTTTAATAATCATGATTGCCTTTGCACATCTCATGCCGTTCTGGCTTCTTTTGTTTGGTTACTCTGGCCTGAACTCCCACACAGACACCCGGACAGTTTCTCATTTGAACCCCCTGACCTCCCATCGACACGCCATTATAGAATAGAGCCATATATATGAACATATATTTTCATGGTATTTTTTCATTAAGCTATGTTAGAACTGTGTTTGGGAGATATTTATATATTTCTTTGTTTGCCACGGGGGGGCTCTGGGTCTCTGGGGAGGCGGGGGAGTCTGAGGCCTGGTTCCATATCCTACCCCCAGCCATAAGAGGACAGTCTGAGGTATGAATTTGGTATTTTACCGTTTTGCTCTTTCCAAAGACCAAGTGGAATTTCCACCGCTGTACACCTGTCTGACCTTTGCAGATGTGTGGGGGACTAGGGCGTAGGGGTAGATTTGGGACTGGGCCAAGGGTGTATGTTTGGGACTGGGCCGAAGACGTCCCTGGGACTGGAGCCTTCCAGGGGTTAGCACTAAACTCATCTCAGTCTGAGGGAAGAGGGCTTACTGCACAAAGCCACGCCCTTCCCCCTTCTTAGTAGACACTGTGTAGGGTGCCTCTAGTGTGAATGTTAGATGCTTCAGTCCGTTCATGTAGTCATGTTGTTCACACACATACACACTCACAAGAACATGCATCCCAAATGCAACGCACAGTGAAACACACTTGGGTGTATACACACACACACACACACAGAACTATAACATCCAGTGACATAACCCTTCCACTTGTACATGCACAACATTCAGTGAAACACTACACACACACTGCACACACTCCTGAAGGTGTTTAGCCAATGGCAGTGCACTGTGGCCTGTACTGTTGCTGTTACTGTGTACTTCACAGCTCTACACATGGGAGATTGGTGATGGGAGAATACCTTTTGACTGAAGTTAAAACTGTAAAAAGTAGAGGAAAAAATACAACTAAAGGTCAATCGTAATTGAAACTCATAAGCTGTACATTTGTAATAAAATAAAAAAACAAGTTGATTGTCCTGACTGTACATGGAATGTGATTGACAGGATATACTGTATGAATACTGCACACAGAGGATATTGATGAGCTGTGCAGACCACATCAGGTTACATTTGTATACTTAGCCTGGCATACATACAGCACTCTTCCATGTGTACACAGACACACAAACACTTTTGGTTCAACCTTTCCCCTTCCATCTCCCCAGTGCAAATGGTATTCCAGGTTGTGGAAACAACCTATTACACAATAATGACTTAAGTTGCTGTTAAATAAACAACAGAGTTCCAAATTGTCAGGCATTAAGCGCACGTGAATTATAGTTGTTGCAAGCAAAACCCTTTACAGAAGCACTGTCAAATGAATTGGTTGTTACCCAATATTGAGTAACATTGACTGAAACTTTACACTTCAAGAAAGTGTTTATTTCATCGTTTAGATTATGATCCCAGTACAAAGTTTCTTTGAAATACCCCACCTATAGTGAGATATTGTACCTTCCATGGCTGGAGTGCACCTGGCAACATGTCGCTTACAACAGCAACTTTAGCTTCAACTGATGGACAGAAGAGACCATATACATACCTAATTCAAGTTCATATCAGTCTGTGTGGTAATGTCCGAGTATTGACAGTTTAAAAAGTGTAAATGATAAACTAGCTGTAAAGCAACAAACAAATTAAGATATTCTATGGATGAAAATGTGAAGTGGTACATTTTCAGTAAATTGGTCTGTCCTCTGCTCTCCTATGAGCCACAGGACTGTATTAGCCCACCGAGCCAAAGTCTGATCCCTGTAAACCGTCTCATGACAATAGAATGTCAGCTTCTGAATCCTACTAGCATCACCAAGTTTCGTATTTGTGAGTGTGAATGTCTTTTGAAAAACATCCAGGAAGTCCTTGGGAACTGTAGGCGAAGAGGGTGGATGTGTAAATGACTAAATGTGTAAAAGTGAGATCAGATTCCTTCCTCTGGGCGGGGGGTCACCCAGGGTTCAGCTTCTAGTGGTCCTCGTCAGTGCTTGAGCTGGGTAGGAGTGAACACTCTTGCCTCCTGCTCAGGGACCACCTTCTCTTCCTCCTCCGGTCTGCCACCCTCAGCCTCCTGCGGATGATGTCTGAAACACACACACACAGGAACACAGACGCACATTGTTGTAATGCGGTCGACGAATAACGCTGATCCACAGTGCGTGTGTGCGGACAACTCGCCTACCTGCCACATTGTCGTAGTCCTGCTGCGGGTCGTGCCAGTACAGACTGGGCGTTGTTCTCCAGTGGCGATACAGGCGCGTGTGTAGAACCGACAGTGCCAACAGAACCAGGAGGAACCCAAGCGCCGCTGCCGCCCACACCGCCTCGTCTGTTCTGGCCGTGGGCATTCTGTCGTTTAGAACGGCTCCCTCTGGTGGCACAGTGGTCTTACTGTCTGTCCTCTTGTGAGTCACCCCACCTTGTCTCGGGTGATGGTGCCCCGACTTCACCTGCTTCTTGTGGGTCTGAGGGGCTGAACTGCGGGCGAGGTCATCAGGCTCCACCTCTCTCTCCTGCACCTCCACTCTTCCAGCCGCTGTCTCTCTCAGTGCACCAGGGTTTATGAGGTGAGGTGCAGCCATGGTGAGTTCAGTCCTGCTCGGGTCAGTTCTGTTGATCCAGCTGCTGGTTGGAAAAGGGAGGATAGACTTGTTCTCTTTCTCCACGTTCTCCTCCACCTCCTTGTTATTCTCTTTCTGAACGGCGGCTCGACGCACGCGGGCCCCCTCTCTCCTTCTGAAGAGCATCTTTCCGACCATCCCTCCATTTCGTCTGAGAGAGAGGCTCTCGAGACAACAGTGTCTCAAAGTTCTGCTGGAGTGCCCGTGGTCTTGTTCATGGTGGGGTACTGCAGGACGGGTCAACAGCAGACTGTACCTCTGACTCATAACCACATCACCAGGGCTGACGCCGGACGCCGTTGCCTCCAGCCAATCACAGACCTCCGAGCCCGTCACGCTAGAAAGCTCCAGAGTGCGACCCCATGACACTACGGCAAACATCTAAAAAGAAAGAGAGTGAAGACTGTGAGGAAATTCCTAAACATTTAATTAGAAGTGTAACATAACAGTTTGCTATGTAAATGTTATGATATGACATTTATCCAAAATAAAGTTCCTAAAACTCAATGATTATGGCATTACCTGCTTAACAGCACATATTTGTACATAGCACATTTTCACAACAAAGAAACAGATTTGAACAAAATTCCCCTATGTTATGTATCCCAAGCTAATCTTTTATTTATAAACTTACATAAAGGCAACTCCTTCTTCTACTAAGAAACACTGCCATGTCCAGTTTCAGCTGGCATTCTCTATTTCAGTTTAGGTGTCAACTATACTGCCATTGTGTGGCTGCTTTCCAGCCGGGTGTCCGATTTCACAGAAATGCTGTAACTGAACCAAACAAGCCATGGTTGAGTACTTCAGAAAGTCTGGCTATACACTCTATTCTTGTTCTATCATCTTACTCCTATTGCGATGCTTATGAAACAGGCTTACATCTGTAAGTAAGTTCTGACCCAAATACATCATGGGAAAGGCACTTACCTATAACTGTGTATTGAGAGAGTGTGTGCGAGGGTTAGGAAGTGGCAGGTATTCTCTCACCCTGTGTGTGCTGAGGTCAGGGTGCGGAGTGATGATGTAGCTGGACAGACAGGAGCGGGCCAGGACAGACAGGCGTCCACGCTCCTGGATGGGGGCGCAGGGATGGTACAGCAACACAGTGGCTCCATGCTGGAAACACACAGAACCGTTTGAAAGTGGTTCCTTTTCAACGTGAAATGGGTCGGCCAATCGTTTGGCATACCTGCAGGTTGTTGAGCCACCGCTGAGGAGGACAGTAAAGATACTCCCCGCTCTCGCCTCCTACTGGTCTGTGTGCGCCACTACAGGAGAACACACCACAACATTTTTTTATTTTATTCATTTAGCAGACGCTTTTGCGTCATATTACGTCATATCACATAACCCCCCCCCCCAAAAGTCCTAACAATGGTCAGCTGTGTATGTCAGAGAGATCTTTAATCTGTGAACTTTTTTTAACGTCCATGTTTACATCTTTGTTTCTTCGAGGCGTTTTCCCACTTCTAAACTGACTCTTAATTGTTCTAAAACATGCACTTGTTCTTTTTCCTATATTTAAAGCAGTGCCATTGCTTTTGAATCTATTTGAACATAAAGCATGGAAAATTGGGACTTCTTACCTGTTGGGAATGGAGTGGTTAAAGGTGATGGGTGTGTCTATACACACCTGCCTAGCAGGCTGGAGGGTTAGAGAAGAATGCCCGACTTTAGTTATGGGATATCATCAGAAATCTGTGTTACATCCTTTGTGCAAATCCTCAGTGTGTTCAAAGCCCTGACCTGAACCTTACATTATCTAGAAGCTTAAATGATCTCCCTGTAACAGCAGTCTGTTTGTGAGTCATGTTTACTTACTTGTGGAGGATACTGGGTGTCAATACCAGAAAGATTCTTCTGCTAGCAAAAGAAAGTACATGACATGCTCAGACAGACTTACAGGTTTCAGCAATGCCTGTTTACAAGTGTACTGTAGATACAATGTGGTCTATTTTGAACATTTCGGCTGCGTACTGGTTGGTTTAGGTGCAGTTCTATGGTCATATTAAAGCCCTTTGTGACACTGCTTGTAAACAGAGCTGTTCACATACAATTTGATTTGAGTACCGTAGTTTGAAGACTGTGTGACATCAGCTACAGTATAGGATTGGTTCAATAGGATGAAGTGCAGTCGTATAGTTACCAGGGTGGACTCTGGCCAGACAGGCCCCGGACAACTCCACACGGCAGATGGGGGCAAGTCTATATCTAGCAAGAGCTATCACACATGCGAGATAAATGCACACACAGACAGGCAGATGTCAAACATTCAATTGTTTAATTCAATCAGTGTCCATTATGCATACCAGATGCTAGTAAAAACTATGGAGGGTGTGTAGCACTACAGCAAAACAAAGACAACCTACCTTGCCACTGTCACAGCCTTGCCACACTGCGCTGCCTTCCAGTCCCAAACACAAGAGTAGAGCGGACAGAAGAGGCACTACGGGCGGTGACATATTTTCTGTGAACAGGGTATCACTCAGGCGTTCTCTGCGGGGAGGTATGGTTAGAGCTCATCTCGTCGGCGACAGCGGAACAACGTGTGGAGCATTTGATAGACTGAGCTGCCATGTTCAAACTTATCTGATTTATAAAGAAAAGCTGTTTCCACTCACGGCGTGCACACATTTTAGGTAAGGATACCTAAAACATAAAGTAGCTGGTTGTCCATGTGTTAAAATCTCTGGACTCTCTTGGCTTTCCACAACTTTGCATTGTTCCCCGTAAGTTATATGTTGCTGTTAATGTTGTTACTTTTTTTGCGAACTCTTCACCGTTGTTGTGCAACATGACAATAAGAACTTCCAAATGTGAGCTACGGAAACTCGCGAGGGGAAAATGTCTGCGGTAGCTGTTTGCAGCGTTCTCAGTTTTCCACACAGTGACGCCAAACTATCACAAGGGTTCACACAGGTCCATGGTTCACAGACCGCACAATCCTCCTCTCTATAGAGTGGGTCTTTACTGCACGCATGGAAAAGTGGAACTTTTGACAAGGGGAAAATAACGGAAAGATAAGAAAAAAAATTACCAGCTACTCCAAAATTAAGTTTGAATTTATGAGATAGCCTATGTATTTGACTTGACGACCATGATCGTACCCGATCATATCTATAGATATATCCTACAGACCGTTGATAATGCCCCAAAACATAGTCCTATCCACACAAGAGAAAATATGTTTTCATAGCAATAGTTTGAGGCCTACGAGTCTGGCCTAGAGTGGATTGCACTAGCCTAGAGAGTGGATTGAACTGTTCATTTTTGTAACTGAAAACCTGCTTAGCTTGTTACGCCCATGGCCCAATGACAGCAGGCCACCCATAATCATAGCGAAAACACCTTGGTCATATAGATCGTTGGGAGGGGTGCAAAATTACAATTCATTACAAGTTAAACGGCAGCAAAAATCTGGTGTGCTTAAACCTGGTGCAACTGGAACTCGATGGAGTCCTGCCGACCCAGAGGTTTGGTGACTTTAACTCATTATCTCTGGGATGCCCGACTGTAATTTAGTAGGCTATTTAAAGTAAATTGTGTATGTGTTTAGTTTAATGCTATGTTAAGCTGAAAAAAAATATCAATTTAATTAGGCCCATGTATTTCTTTGTTTGGACACATGGTTGGTTGTTAAACAAAAGGTGCGCGGACAATCTGCATTTTTGTATTTTTGGTTGTAAAAAAAATGCAGGTATCTTGCTGTTGATCACAGGGGCGTGGTAGTCTATAGGTTATTGGTCCAATATGGACAGTCGTCCATAGTAGTCCTTTGTCAGCAATGTTAAGTATTCTCTTTTGAAAGACAGAGTTGAATGGGTTATGTAATTTATAGTTATGTTTAATCCTAAAACTGTGTCTTCTGGACATGCGCATCCAATCTTCTTTGGTCTAAATTCAGTTAGGCTATTACAGGAAACCTAGAGCCTGGAGGGATATAGGGAACACAGTGCTTTAGGTATTATGCACCACATTGAGCCTCATACTAGTAGGTAAGGGTTAATAACATTAAAAAAATAAAGATTCAATAACACTCAGTCTGACCTTCTGGCTCAGATCATATCGGTTATAAGGTAAACAATTACTGAAAGATTTATAGTAAAATTGTGATTAGCAGATGGGCTGCAGTTTGTGATACATTGTGGTTGGCAGATGGTGAATGTTGTGGTATAAAAGTTGTTTTTCAAACTTGTGAACGTCCGTTGTGTGTTACTGCAGTTGTGGAGTATGAATCATGTTGCTATTATGTTTGTGTTTGGATCCAGGTGGGGATCCTGGAGGTGGGGCAGGAGCAGGAGCAGTGGTCCTGAGCCCCCTGGAGAAACCTCAGTCTGAGGGAGCCCTTGGGCCCGGAGGTGTGGGAGAACAGGGCGGTTTAGGTGAAGGAGGCCCAGCCAAGACTGATTCTAAAACTTGCAAAGGAAGAGATGGAATGGTAAAACGGAGATGAGAGAGTCAGAATACAACACGTACAACATTTGGTTCACACTTTCAACAACATCTTTCTACCATCAGGACCGGTACTCCTTCGATAGCTCCAAGTCTTCAGACAGTGAGGATGAGGACCAGGACAAGAAGTCCAAGAAGAAGAAGAAGTTGAAGAAGCGAAAGAAGAAGGTAGCTGAACAAACAAATAACTTCTGAATACGCTTCCCTTTCCCAGTAATATAATGAAACAGACAGGGTCTCTTTTTATGTGTGCATTTCACCTACTAGCACATAGTACCTAACAGGTAAGGGGTGTTCTCTGGCATGGTGGAATGAACTGAACGTGAAAGGAGTGGGACATGCTCGGTGTCAAGTTACACTTTTCAAGTTTATCAAGTTATAGTTTCCATATCTCTATTCCAAAGTAAAGTGTATGGTGGTGCTTTCATAGATGACATCCAATGTACAGGGAGGGCTGAATGCCAACACACTTTCATAGTTCAACACTTCACTTCTGATAGATAATGTAGGCTGAGTCATGTAGTAATGAATTCCAACACAGAAAGACAAACAGGGCGAGTACTGTATTGTAGCAATGACAGGTTGGGACTTGGGTAGAGCATGAATGTTAGGCAAACTGTCCAGATGTCATGTTGAAGTGAGACAGATTACACAAACTCACCTTGGTTGCAAGTCTCTTCTCTGATACTAGTTATCAAAGTATTATGCCATATTTCCAGTACTCTCTTAGGCTACATTCAATGCACATTTCCATTTGATCCATTTAGCACTTTAACCGATGCAAGCTAATGCATGTCTAAAGTACAGCTGAACATCTAGGATCAGAAGTGTATAGTTCTACCACTATTTTGGTGGTCATTCAGGGAATGATCTGTAAATACCAAAGCACCATGCAAACAAGCTACCAGTCACAGTGCAACACAAATAATTAGTTAACTAGGCAACCATAACATCTCCTCTACAGTATTGCATAGCACAGTGGAGCCAAACAAGTTTATGTTTTAAGTGCAAAATCAACCCATGTTGTCTGTTGTGAGACCGTGGTAGAACAGGATCTCAACTATAACCTGCAAAGAATAGACAAACTTGCAGGTTTCACAAGAAGTAAGTTACAGCAAAGTACTGCTTTCAGTGCCCTTAGGCCAATCGGAAAGTAGTCAGTCCTGGACCACTGTCATAAACAGTTTTCTAACTGTCACTCCTGAAAGCAAAGGTATGAGGAAACCAAACTATGTCTTCAAAAAGGACAAGGACATATTATATAGACCACTTTGTTTAACCCCCCCCCCCCTCTTTTGTTTCAGGATTCCAGTTCAACATCATCATCATCGTCCTCCTCCTCCAGCAGCTCCTCTGACAGTGAGGACAGTGAGGTAAGATTCATGTTGCTGAGAATAATCTCAAAACTGCAGTTCACTTGTTCACAAAGACCACGCCAGCAACTGCAATGCTTCAGCATGAAATCGGTTTACTGAAGAATGATGAATGAAAGAATGATACATGGTTGTATGATGATGACGGATGGCTGGATGAAATGTCCACCCAAGGACTCTGGGTGTGGCGGATCAGACCTTCGCTATCGAAGCTTGATCCGACCCCCCTGGTGTGCCTGGATGTGGAGACAAAGCTTAGAGGTGAGGGAAGAGTGGGTGAGGAGCGAGAGCATGAGAGAGCATGAGAGTACAATGACAGGTAAATCAGGTGTGTGCACGGAAATGTACTAGCAAATGGGGAGGAGTTGTGGCTTTCTGTCACGAACCTCTCTCTTTCTTCTCCTCATGAACTTTCATTTTGTCCATTTCCAATTTAAGGGACAGCTCCAGTCTACTATACCTCTAAACTGTATAGACATGCATTTTTGGTCATTACCTTTGTAGACCTCTTTAACAACTTTACATTTTGACAATCCCTTTGCTCTTGCATTCCAAAGGGCTCAGCGTTCCAAATGCTTTTACATGTTTATTTTTCTTTGTTGTTTCTTTTTGTTTCATGGCAGAAGACAACCGTGGGAGATTGCTTGGGTCATGCTATTCTTGCAAACAAGGTTAAAGGCAACATTTGTTTGCCTTGATCTGACATGATACACAAACATAGTTTTCTTGTTCCCCACCATCAGGTGATATCTTACCCAACAACACCCTTTTACCCCTCAGTAGCTGGGCCTTGCACATTTGCACATCGATCAAAGAGCAAAGCTTAATACATTTCCACAGCACATTTCTCGTTCTAAGCATATCTATAAATATAAGTTATATTACAATATTCACCATTAATTGAAGAGATTAACTATATTACACTACCACTCAATGATATCCTTCCAAACCAGTCTCTCCACCCATTAAACCAAAAGCAGTTACATTCCTGTGTACTTCCAAGTGTACTGCTAAAGTGCCAAACCGGTTAAAACACGTGTTTGAAGTAACACCTACTTTTTTCATTTGCTGAGTCACTGCTGGACTAAGACACTTGTAAAGGGACATGAATGATTAGGCTTTGAGACAACAAAGGTGAAACTGCAATCCCCAAATTGACCAATTAAGAAGAAAAAACGAATTCGTTTTTGTAGCACGTATCTTGGCAACATTGGTAAACCAATATCCACACTGAAGCCAAGCTCACCTATTGTGTTAAATCATGCAGGATCTCTTCATGGAAATTATCTCTATTTTAGGTCCTGTCCCAGAAGTAAACTACTTAGCCAACGATGTATGCTATCGTCCTATCTCACCTGCTTTTATTGCCAGTCATGGTGAGAATACACTTCATAGAGGTAGTCTGTGATGTAGACAGCAAGTATTTATCTCCAACATATTTTTTTAGCTTTTTTGCAATCACTTCCATCATCCCATTTCATTAAAAGAGAAGAACAAATGTTTTGGATTAAAGGGTTCTGGAAAGCCTGCTTTGTGTGTGTTCAGTCAGCTTCTTGCTAAATATGTCATAACAAAATCAAAGAATTGTGGTAACTAAAATAGATCTTATAACTTGTTGTTGAATTAAAAGGTCAATGTTGGCTATCATACACACTCATGGAAAGGCATTGTATAGTCAGCTACAGTTCATTTATTGTCAATTGACAATAAACTGTGACAACCAGCAGATAACTTAGATAAGAGAATCATATATGGGTTTCTCTCTCTCTCTCTCTCTCTCTCTCTCTCTCTCTCTCTCTCTCTCTCTCTCTCTCTCTGTGGGTGTGGGGCTGTGTACACATGAATGAGGAAATGATAATACACGCTCACTGACTGGTTTCTCCTGTTTCTGCTGAGGGAACCTTCATATGCCAGAGGACAATTGTTCATTAAACATTACTTGAAGTACATGAATAACATGAATTCAACATGAAGAAATAAATGCAAACAAAGCATGCATTCAGAAATGTGTGCATGCATGTACAGCTTGGTTCTGCATGTCCTCCATTGATCAGGGAATCAACAAAAGATGGATCTTTTGTCAGACATTCTTGTACTGTCAAACATGCAAACAGCTTTACTCTACACTACATGTAACTTACTTCACACTCAAAGTAACTCCTACTGTTCTCTGCAGGATGACAAGAAAAAGAAGAAAAAGAAGAAGGAGGGTGAAAGGAAAGAATATGTTTGGGACAACAGTGTCATAATAGATGCTGGTATGTGAAACCCCAAACATCCCCTACCTCACTATCTCATCCCAAAGAATATTATTTAAGTCATGTTTATTGTCACATCTAGCAAATTACTTTCTTTGTAGGAGTCGAGGGATGCACAGATTCAACATCAATGCAAGGTCTGAAGGATAAGGTGAGCTTCTGACTTCAGCCTGGTCAAAGTGGTTAGAGTACCTCAGCGTATCGTAACATGCAACTTGACTAGAACAATAATTCTCTACTCTGTCCTCCACAGGAGTCAGATAGTGAAAAAGACAAGAAGAAGAAGAAGAAGAAGAAGAAGAAAAAGAAGAAGAAGAAAATGAAGAAGAGCAAGGTATGTGTACATTCAGACCTTTCTGTGGTGTCATGCTTCACCTAGAAGATGTCCACTTGGTCTAGCAGGCCCTCTAGTGGCACTGGAGGGCCACTGGCGTTGAAAAGCTGACTGAAATTATTTCTTTGCTTTTTACTCTGCTTCAGGATTCAAGCTCTTCATCTTCATCATCTTCATCATCGGACAGCTCAGATAGTGAAGATAAGAAGAAGAAAAAGAAGAAGAAGAAAAAGAAGAAGACAAAGGTCAAGAAGAAGAGGGTAGGACAGGGTTAGAGGAATAACTGTCAATGGGGTTATTACTGTCATATTGAAATGCCAGAGCTGACAGTAACATCAGAAGTGTAGTGTGCTGTACAGTAAGTTTTCCAAGTCCAACATATACTAATGAAACGTATTAGTATCTGCATTATTTTTAATAAGCGTGTTCATTCTCCCTCAGGATTCCAGCTCCTCATCCTCGTCCTCATCAGACAGTGAAGATGAGAAGAAGAAGAAGAAGAAGAAAAAAAAGAAAAAAAAGAAAAAGAAGAAAAAGAAGACTAAGAAGGTACATGACAGTTGTGTGAACTTTGCAGGATTGAACCCTTTGCAAATCTCATGGTGTGTTTTCCCTTTTTTTCATACAGGATTCTAGTTCGTCCTCCTCTTCCTCCTCTTCCTCTTCCTCTGACAGTGACAAGGAAAAGAAGAAGAAAAAGGACAAGAAGAAGAAGAAGAAGGAGACAAATGTAAGTTTTCCTTAAATGTACAACAAATAAAATAAAACTGATGCATTGAAACAAAGATGATTTACCCACCATAAAAAAAGCAGGGAAAGACATGGTGAGATACCAAACAAACCCCACCAGACCCACAAGATGCAGAAGTTATACTACAGGGTATCACTGTCAAGCATGTATAGTCTAGTATAGATTCTATACATATAGCCCTACTCATGCAAATATGCTGCATCCACTCGCTTAATTCAATACACTTTTTATTAATCATATTCTATCTAATTCCACTCTGTTGGGGAGCAGGGTGACGATGAGGGCAGTGGAGAGTTGGACACCATGAGACAGACAGCAGATGGAGACAAAAAGAAGAAGAAAGACAATAAAAAGAAAAAGGTGGGGCCATTGAACTAATGGAAAGGATATTTATGTTTTTAGCAAGCCCTTGTTCTATGACGGCCTTGTTTCTAAGAAAACCTCAATTTAAAAAGGACAAAGCACCTTATGTGCTTTGTCAGATGGCTGAGTGGTTAGGGAGTCGGGCTATTAATCAGAATGTTGTTGGTTCGATTGCCGTGCCAAATTACATTGTGTCCTTGGGCAAGGCACTTCACCCTACTTACTGTAAGTCGCTCTGGGTAAGAGCGTCTGCTAAATGACAAAATGAAATATATGAATGTTCTTCTTGTTTCTCAGGCCTCTTACTCCTTGGGTATCTCTGAGGGTGAGGATGATGATGGCAAGGTAAAATGTCACACTTATGGCTTATAGTAACATTTAGATCCACCACTACAACTTGCAATTGCGTAGTTCCTCGTTTTAGGAAATAAATATGTTGATTTGAGTGAGGACTTTTACCATATTATGATACCCTTTATCCGACAACACATCTTTTAATTTCTAATGCTATATCAGTGTAAAGCCAAAGAGGATGTGTCTGTTCTCGTGACAACGGCGGAAGGAGCTGAGGTCCACCCTGACGGAATGGATGCCGGACACCTGAGTGATGATGAGGCTGAAGGAGGGAAAGTGAAAGAGAAGAAAAAGAAGAAGTTAAAGAAGATGAAAAAGAAGAAGGTACAAATGTCCGTTCCTATAGGGTCTCAGACCCTGGTGAAAAGCAGAGTCAAGAATGTGTGGGCACTAAAAGAGGGTTTGATGTTTGCGATCTTCATATTCTGCTGTAGGTTTCTGATGGTGATTCCTCAGACAGTGAGGATGAAAAAGAGAAGACAAAGAAGAAGAAAAAGAAGAACAAGAAGAACAAGAAGGTAGAAGTCGACAAATTGTTTTGCTTTAGGTTATAACATTTCCAACTTGGCGTTAGTTCAATCACTCCTTTGATTTCTTTTACTCCTAGGATTCCAGTTCCTCCTCATCCTCTTCCTCGTCATCCTCTTCCTCCTCCTCCTCCTCATCATCTTCTTCTTCCTCTTCATCATCCTCTGACAGCGAGGAGGAAAAGAAGAAGAAGAAGAAGAAGGTTAGAAGGATAGACATTGAGTAACCTGACTGAGGTTTATTTCTTGTCCCTTAAAAGAGTCACATCAGGTTTTATAGAAATGTGTAGACATGCTTCATTTAGAACTTTTCTTTCTGAACCCCTTATAGAACGTCAGTTCCTCTGATGACAGCTCATCGTCCTCATCTTCCTCCTCCTCTTCTTCAGATAGTGAAGATGACCGGGTAACTATCTTCCATCCATTATGTTAGGTCACTGCTGAATTTTATAGTTAAATTGTTTTTATTTGTTATTATTTGTTGAAATAAACTTCACTTCCTGATAGCAATCAATAAATCAAATTCTCACAGTAAATAAAATAAATCTGATATCTGTGACTGTCGCAGGACTGTAATAAGCACGACCAATCATTGTATTCAGACCGAATATAATTATTGAAAGGCATTTGGACCAAATGCAATGATTGGACAGGCTACTTGCCTTTCTTTCTCCCGGCAGTAGTCAGGCACCACGTTCATGTATTTTGGGGGAGTGGCTTCGAAGGGAGAGGTTAGGATATTTTGGGTTGGATACTTTCAAACTCGAGCCAAAATGGCTAGTTTCGAGAAACCAACCTACCCTGCCTTTAATGTTGATTGACTAGTCAGATTACTCGTAATTTATCTTTGCGCACAATTTGTGATTTATGAGAGGTCTTCCTCAGACAAAGGACAAGAAGAGAGATAAAAAGAAGAAAAAGGAGGACAAGAAGAAGAAGAAAAAGGAAGACAAGAAGAAGAAAAAGAAGGATAAGAAGAAGAAAAAGAAAAAGGTGAGGATTGGATGGAGGGGAAAAACAGGGTATGTTAACCTCTGGACTGATTCTCATTTTCGATCAGAAATTTCCAGAAGAACATGAAACTGTAGTTCAGCAACTGCGTATTCAACATATCACAGTGACTTGCTTCTTCTCCTCTCTGTCCCTCAGGATGACTCTTCATCAGACAGTGAGGATGACAAAAAGAAAAAGAAGAAGAAGAAAAAAAAGATGAAGAAGAAAAAGGTTTGTGACCAAAGCCAATCTTGGCCCTGGGTCTCCCACAAGACATACATAGGTTGTGTCATGTTGTTTAGTATTCACTGTGTTTCATCAAAGTTTGTCTGTCTCAGGATTCAGATGACGATTCAGATAGCGAGAAAGAAAAGAAAAAAAATAAGAAAAAGATGAAGAAAAAGGTGTGTGACCAAAGCAAACATGGAACCTAGGTCTCCCATAGGACATACATGAGTTGTGATATGTTAAACTAGTTTTGTCTGTGTATCATCATCATCATCATCAAAGTTTGTTTGTCTCAGGATTCAGATGACGATTCAGATAGCGAAAAAGAAAAGAAGAAAAAGAAGAAGAAAAAGATGAAGAAAAAAAAGGTGGGTCCCAATTGCATTTGTTTGGACACCCAGTGTGATAAATCTCAAATACAATATTAAGAAACCTCTTGAATGTAGGATTCCAGCTCATCTGACAGTGAAAAAGACAAGAAGAAGAAGAAGAAGAAAAAGAAGGATAAGATAAAAAAAAAGAAGAGAAGCAAGAAGAAGAAAAAGGTGAGCACCACATAAGTTTGTTAGGATGTCCTATGTTGTCCAGAGTGGTCAAACTTGTACAAAATATTTTGATCAATGACCACCTCTTGAATGTAGGATTCCAGCTCATCTGACAGTGAAGATGAGAAGAAGAAGAAGAAGAAGAAGAAGAAGAAGAAGAAAAAGAAGAAGGTATATTTTGTTTTTAGTCGTGTCACACGTGAAGCTGTCGAGATAATTACCATTGAACTCGTTTGTACAGTAGGCGTGGCTTAGCTAGTAAAAAAGTAAAAACACTATTCTCTTGTGCCAAGGCATCATCTGATAGCGAGGAGGACAATAAAAAGAAAGATAAGAAGAAAAAGAAGAAGGATAAAATGAAAAAGGATAATAATAAGAAGAAGGACAAAAAGAAGGAAAAGGTGAGAAGCGTGAATTAAATGAAGGTTTATTACGAGCAGTGACTAAGCGTAGACTGATGTTTGAACACGAGGCATGTAGAGTGATGCAAGTTCTACCGTGGGGCATCAGGGAGGATGGTAGCATTAAAGGTTTCACTTTTTTTTCTATTTAGGATTCCTCATCCTCAAGCAGTGAGGATGAGAAGAAAAAGAAAAAGGTGAGTGCAAGATTGGTATATGCATTAACTTGTCGCTGTACCCAAGTACATGAAGGGGTATTCGATTCTGAACATACTCTTTGTTTGCCCTAGGACGACCCCTCCTCAGGAAGTGATAAGGTCAAAAAGAACAAGAAAGTAAGGCTGGGTGCAAGGTTATGTGAATATACATCAACATTTCAATGTGAATTGGTAGACACAAATGACAGTGTACATCATTTGGAGTATAATTTGCTCTTTTCAGCATTCTAGTGGCTCAGATGGAGAGACAAAAATGAAGAAGACGAAAAAGGTAGCAAGTGAATATCTGTTTGTAGAGGGGTGGCCAAGTGTATTTGACTCTCCTCTGAATGTATCCTGGGATGGGAGACCAAATATATGAGAACCACTTGCGTGGGTGAAAATATCCTCTGTCATGTGTACATTTATATCTTGAATCAAATTGCCTTCTAGGACTTCCCTGATAAGGATGGAGAGGTGAAGAAAGAGTGTGACTTGCCAGGCGGTCCTGTTAGCAGCTATCGTGCGTTTGGCAAATCCAGTGATCTGCCTGAAGTTACCCCCGTAAAGCCCGAATCCACTCTGGACCCACTGCCTATGCCCAAATCCAACTCCCGTTATGAGTCACTGATGAGCTCCTCTTCCTCACTCAGTCCCAAAGATGGCAGCCCCTCCACCAGGCCCCGCAGCCCCATGGAGTCACTAATGGGGAATCCCTCCAGGTTCAGAGGAGCAGGGGGCGTGGCCGGGAGGACCACAGTGCTCTCGTCCAGCGACCTGCTCAGGGGCCCTAAGCCCTATCAGCAGCCTTAACACAAATATCTATACAGAGGTATTAACATATATTGAGGTATAGAGGTGAAATTGGCATTGGCATTCCTGGAACATGTAGTTTAGATTGTTTGTTAAATGTGGATCTCATTTGTTGACAAATCAAATCAGAATGTGTTAACGTTTGGCCTAGAAATGGAAATCGATTGGTCTGAGAACTGTAGTAATTATAACTAAATATAACTAGAGAGGGTACAATTTCTGGGGAAATTGTAGGGTGTGCTTGCTTGCGTCGGTTGCACAGGGGTGTCATGGAAATTTTGGAATACAGTTATAATATGTGTGTTTTATAATGTGTTTTAAGGGAAGTCTAAAAGTTTGTTAAGAAGCTTAATACAGTGACAGTCGATTCAACCCATTTGGTAGAGATGCCATTTGCAGTTTTATAACTAGGAGACGTGAAGTCTAAGAGACGGGAAGTCTGGGTGACCTGAGAGGGTTCTTGTCACCTGGGGAGGAAGAGACAGCTGGTCTGGAGACAATGTGGATTCAACTGTATTGTTTTTCTGCTGCTCTGACCCTTCCTGTTGCATTGGGTGGGGTTAATCAAATACTTGTTTGAAGTGGCCCGCACAAAGGACAGTTGAACATTTGACTGGTGAACTCCTGTGGTTTTACTATCTACTGATTTGGGGAGAGATGCCAGATCAAAGGATTGTGGGACAAATGGTACAGAGATGTATTGTTTCAAACTGTCACTGAATTGAGTTAGCCAATCATAGACTTGGTTACATTGATGGATTGACCTTATAGAATGCCATTTGATCTAACGTTTATATAAGGTAGCGTTTATGATTGTTCTTCATCACTCTGGCGAACGACCTGTGGCTAGCACCTCCTTCGTTAGACTGATCACAAAGTACTTTGTTGATTCATGATTTGTACAAGCAAAATAAATTTATTGTAACCGCCATCTCTTGACTATTCAAATTTACACAGTGCCACTAGAATTTTGCCAACACAGGGGTCCATTTTTGAATGACATTTTTACAACTGATATTTCTGTATATTTTATATAAAAATGCATACTTATTATTTATAAAGATTACATAGATTTAAAAGCATTTTTTTGCGGCTCATTTACAACTGAAAATACGAGTGAAGTGTAGAATGAAATAGATGTCTTCTCATTTCCCCTGCAAGAGGCAGCCTCATCGTTGAATCAAAACGAATACATTTGGCAGACCGGTGTAAACATTGACCTAATCTCTATGACTTAAACGTCCTTTTAAGTTTTTCCCTTCTCATGATATTTTAAGGAATTTAGCCTACTCATATTGCATTCATTCATGAATAAAGAACCCCCTTTGAAGATTATTCTACGACGTTACCGGCATTATAAGATGGAATCGCGATTCAAACAGTACCATCTGCTAACTGAAAATATGCCCTCAAAAACGTAAATATGCTTGACATTTATTTAGTGGAAAATCGCTTTCATAAAAAGCTCACTGGTAGCGATCATTGTCAGTAACAACGCCAAGTGCGATATAGCCCTGTGTGGAGAAGCTTCCCCGGTAAATTGTACTACTAAGGGGAGTGCCGAACATGTTCTGTCGCCGTTTGACTTCCTACAGCTGTGTAGATGTTTTTGTAGTGTGTCTCGCGTAGGCTACAAATTCAAGTTGGTTTAAAAAAATTAAGCAACGTGTCAGAACAGCATAGTAATAGGCTAAGTTGTAAACTCGTTTTCACCTGTCACTGGGCGTTCGCAATTTCAACTATTACCTGCCACCAGGCTACCACCCTGTCGCACGTCATCGTTGTGTTTTCTAGGAACCCACCCATCTAGTTAACGTTCCAACTTAACAGCGAGGTGTGGTCAGCCAGGTGCAATCACTTACTTGATAAACACCTACTTTACTTTCACCGTGTCATCTCTACTGCATTTTCCCTGAACAACTACACTGAGCAGTTGCTATTCTTCGAGACACGATGGATTTTGACCTTGCGTCAGGTACGTTTTCTTGTCTGTGAACCACGACGAAATGTTTGTTGCTCTTATTGTAAATGATCAGCTGCAAACTTGTGCTGCCTTTGGGTCACATGACCCAAAGGTTCATAACGAACCATCGTTGTGTTTACCCAATTTTAACCAATACAAAAACAAATAAAAATAACTTTCTTTTAACCTTTGCAATGTGGGGGGTCTGAGACAGCCCAACGGTTAAAAGAAAATGCTTCACTTTGTTTTTGTATGCGGTAAAGTTGTCGCAATACGACGATGGGTCACAATGACTGATGGGTCAGAATGACCCGAAGATAACACAAGGGTTAAAGTCATGAGGTGTCTAGTATAACGGAATAGAAAATGTAACACGTCAATCCTTTTCGAGCTACTTGGTCAACATAAAAGTTTGACCCATGGAGTAATGTTAATTACAACACATCTAATGTTTAAATGTTATTTCAACTTGTAGTTTATTTAACACTCATTTAAAAATAAATATGTTGTGAAACGGTACTGAAAAGCTATTCGTGGATTATTTTAATCAAAGGGGAGACTTAGCTAGTAACGTCAGTTTCTTGTCTCCAGCTGTGGGAAAGGATGAAGTGAAGAAGGAAGATGCCTCTGGCCAGGACCAGAAGTTCTCCTTCGGCTTTGGGAAGAAGGACAAAGACAAGAGCAAGGACAAGGTACTGTAGAACTGTGTCATGCCTTTTCAGCGTCAATAAAAAACGTTTACTCTTGACTACGTTTTAAATACTAGAAACTCATAATTCCAGCAGTGAAATGGTTTAACATGTAGTAGCAGTGATACTTCAAGTTAGGACACAATGCATGCATGCATACAATATTAATAACCATACGCTACACGTGTAGGCCGCACATCTTCACTATGTCTGCATCTGTGTTGCATTCAGAGTGACTGCAAAGGCAAGGACCATGACAAGAAGGACAAGGACCACAAGGATAAAGACCACAGCAAGAAGGACAAGGAGCACAAGGATAAAGACCACAAGAAGGAGCACAAGGATAAAGGACACAAGAAGGAGCACAAGGATAAGGATCACAAGAAGAAGGACAAGAAGCACAAACCTGGAGGACCCAAGTCAGGCTCAGGCTCAAGCTCCTCCTGTTCTTCTGACAGTGATTAGGTAATCGGGGGCTCTGTGGAAACTTCTGTCATTTTAAAATTGTGAATTGAAAGGAGAAGCGTGGTCGAATGAGGTGGAGACTTGACTAACCTGCTGAACACAGGTCACTCATTAGGTAAACAAATCCATGGGGACCATGCAACTCAACCTTTTGACCATATCTTTTGCATCACCAGTCATGTACTGACTTCTTCCACTGATCCAGTGTGCCAGTGACGTGGTAATGAGTCCTCACACATTCGGGAAGTAGATTTTGTTCCAAAGGTTCAAAAATAGGATATCAGTTAAGTGTAGAATGTAACCTAACCAGTCCCAAGCACAAAGGTTGCCCCCTCACCGTTGGGCATAGGGACAGATTGTGAGGTGTGGTGAAGGGAACAGGTCTGACGAGTTTTATAAGGCTGAAGGCTCCCTCCAGTCTGGTGGGTGTGGCACGATCAGCTGCTAAATAAACATACCTGTCCACGTTTAGTATGAGAACACTTGTAAATAGCTTTTGACTCCATGGCTACATGAGATGTGACGAGATGGGAGAGCATTTACAATGACGACTCAAACCCTCATTTATTGGGTGTGTTTGTCAGATAGCAGAGATGAGATGGTAATGCAGGGGTGTTGACTGCTGTATGCACACACACCTCTCTGGTGTGGCCACCATGCTCCTGTACTTTGTGTATTATTATTATTATTATTATTATAGCTCATTTGCATTTGATGTGCATCCAACCCACAAAAGGCTTATAAATGCTTTAATTTGTACCTAACTCACTGTTCCTTCTCATTTCAGAAGACTGAATTCATCACAGTTGAGCATCTGCAGTTTGAAAGCTCAAATGTTCCACAATGCTGCCGTTCTTGCTTCACTATTTTCTTGTTGTTTATGCAGATTTATATATGCTGATATGTGAATACTAATGCCAAATAAACAAGGATTACACGGGCTGCAATAACACTGCTGAGTGACGTGTTTCATGTCAATGTCGAAGGGTAATGTACCATAGGGTCTAATAGAGATGAGGACGAACAAGTAGAATAAATTAAAGTGCTATTGTAGACTGCAGCCCTGTGGACATGGAGGCAAAACACGGTACAAAAACTTAACTGATACGAGTCAGCAAAACAGATAAACAACCCTGGTGTCTCAGACTCATGCCCCCTCCGTAACTGAAGTTCACCCCCTTGATACAGGCTCCAGCCAAGGTAAACCACTCCTCAGGGCTGAACTACAGTACTACAAGTAATTTTAAAATGTAGGCACAGCTCAAGCAGCCATTAAATAATCACAAGTTACATACCAAAAATCTTCACATGTAATAATTACAAAAGAAACTCAATACAGTTACGTAAACATTTTATAATGCTGTACCAAAGAATATCCACAACAAATAAATACAACTCAGTGAACCTGGCCACCCTTGGCGCCGCTACGTCACAAAATGTCCGGAAATGCGCAAGCGTCCTTTACCTGACAGACGCCGGTAAGCTCAACTACACCAAAGATCACCGCAGTACTTGAAATAGATAACTGCACACTCGAGGACTACTGACTTTCTATGCTTAGTAAATCAACCGATAATCAATGTGTTTTGAGTTGATTACATTTATGGGTTTTGTTTTGTGTAAATCTAGCTTCGACAATGTAACGTTAGCAGCCATTTCCCCGTGACAAATCGGGTGGAAATGTCTCCTTCCACTCGAGTACGTAACAGTCATCCACAAGAGGGCAATGTTTGCCAATTAAATACAAAACTATGACGTTGAAAAATTGTTACAGTTATATCTGAATAATACTGGAGAGATGAAGAGGTATGTAAACACTACACTTTAAAGCGTTACCTCGATTCCATCTCATATAGCCTCCTGAAAAGGTCTGTCACTGGACCGTGAGATCTGTGCTTCCTTCTGAATCTTTTGTATTTTGAGGAGAATGCGTGGGATAAAAGATGAGGCATGGAAAGGTGTCCATATACCGAACTACTGAGCTGCTGAGTCACGGTTGAGTTTATTCATAGCCAGCCTACATCTAGAGCACCCAGGAAACAACAGAGCAATCCAGATTCCCCACGTTCGATTCCCAGTGTTCCCCACGTTCGAATTTAATTTGATAAAAAGGATTTTAGGTACGCAGTCCCGTTTGATTGGAATTCTCTTGAAGTGGAACTGAAACTACAAAACGTGGTGTCTATGGAACATTTCAAATGCATTATTCACCATCTTAAAAGATGAATTGATGATTTGTAATAGTTTTTAGTACTGTAAATGTCAGTTCTGTTTTTTGTTTATTAAAACTAGGCTGTGTATATCTTTCTGACTTGTTCTGCTGCCAATCTTGGCCAGGACACACCTGTAAAATAGATTTCTAATCTCAGAGAGGTCTTTCTGGTTAAATAAAGGTTATAATAATAAAGATGGTGAGGTCCAAAACTCATGACACAGCAAAGGACACATTTCCTTCTGTCATCAATATTATAGTCAGATTGAACTCTAACTAGGCATGCCAGGAAAGGGGGAATTCAAACATTTTACATAGCGGATCTTGTTCACATCTTCTGAATATTTTATAGGGGTGGAAAAATAAAAATAAAGCATTTACAAAAGGAATCAATAATAAATCAAGTGTCTTTGGATGTTTCCGTGGCTGCGTAGTGGTCTGCCTCATTTGTCACACTCTGCCTGTCCCCAACGGTAGACCAGAGAAAGGAGGAGAGATAATTTAAACAATATATCTAGGTTACTGTGATTGTGCCCACTTTAAAACAGATAGTTTTCTGTCTGTTTGTCTGTGGACATGTGAGGTTGTAAGTGCATGAGAGTATGGGATTTTATCCTTTTATTCTGCTCCTATTTTACTACTCCATATGCGTCTGTATAGGTTAAGAAATTGTCTTTGGGGTACGGGTGAAGCTAAATTATTTATGGGAGTTTAATCCATAGTTCATCGATCATTGCTGTTTGCAGAATGTGGTAAGAAAAAGTGTGCTTGTGTATTTGAGTTGAAGGGTGTGATCCGACTGGCCCGTGGTATCCTTGGCAGTGTAGTTGGGATACCTTGGTTTGAAGGACGAACAGACACATTCATAAGAATGTCTGCCAAACGCCACAGGCTGCACATAGTAGGCCCCAGGGACATGTCCGGCTAGCATCAGCCCCTCTCATTCCCTCTCATCCATGTTTCATGGCTTTAGAAATCTAAAATGTCGAATAAGGAAGAAAAAAAGTTATTGTGTTAATGTTTGTCTTTAAAGTGTAGGATTTGAATTTTATTGGATGTTTTTGCCAAGAAGTGCTTCCAGGCTAAATGCCCTGGGATGGTAGCATTAAAGGTTTCACTTTTTTTTCTATTTAGGATTCCTCATCCTCAAGCAGTGAGGATGAGAAGAAAAAGAAAAAGGTGAGTGCAAGATTGGTATATGCATTAACTTGTCGCTGTACCCAAGTACATGAAGGGGTATTCGATTCTGAACATACTCTTTGTTTGCCCTAGGACGACTCCTCCTCAGGAAGTGATAAGGTCAAAAAGAACAAGAAAGTAAGGCTGGGTGCAAGGTTATGTGAATATACATCAACATTTCAATGTGAATTGGTAGACACAAATGACAGTGTACATCATTTGGAGTATAATTTGCTCTTTTCAGCATTCTAGTGGCTCAGATGGAGAGACAAAAATGAAGAAGACGAAAAAGGTAGCAAGTGAATATCTGTTTGTAGAGGGGTGGCCAAGTGTATTTGACTCTCCTCTGAATGTATCCTGGGATGGGAGACCAAATATATGAGAACCACTTGCGTGGGTGAAAATATCCTCTGTCATGTGTACATTTATATCTTGAATCAAATTGCCTTCTAGGACTTCCCTGATAAGGATGGAGAGGTGAAGAAAGAGTGTGACTTGCCAGGCGGTCCTGTTAGCAGCTATCGTGCGTTTGGCAAATCCAGTGATCTGCCTGAAGTTACCCCCGTAAAGCCCGAATCCACTCTGGACCCACTGCCTATGCCCAAATCCAACTCCCGTTATGAGTCACTGATGAGCTCCTCTTCCTCACTCAGTCCCAAAGATGGCAGCCCCTCCACCAGGCCCCGCAGCCCCATGGAGTCACTAATGGGGAATCCCTCCAGGTTCAGAGGAGCAGGGGGCGTGGCCGGGAGGACCACAGTGCTCTCGTCCAGCGACCTGCTCAGGGGCCCTAAGCCCTATCAGCAGCCTTAACACAAATAGTTGAAGGGTGTGATCCGACTGGCCCGTGGTATCCTTGGCAGTGTAGTTGGGATACCTTGGTTTGAAGGACGAACAGACACATTCATAAGAATGTCTGCCAAACGCCACAGGCTGCACATAGTAGGCCCCAGGGACATGTCCGGCTAGCATCAGCCCCTCTCATTCCCTCTCATCCATGTTTCATGGCTTTAGAAATCTAAAATGTCGAATAAGGAAGAAAAAAAGTTATTGTGTTAATGTTTGTCTTTAAAGTGTAGGATTTGAATTTTATTGGATGTTTTTGCCAAGAAGTGCTTCCAGGCTAAATGCCCTGGGAAATAGGGAAGATACAAGCAGGATTTTGTGCTGAGCTAAGTGGTGAGATCAGAATGTTTCAAGTGGACACATTGACATTTGAAGCCTTCAGTTGAAGTGCTGTTTGTTGTGTTGTAAGGCTCACTCTATGGTGACTAACAAAGAACAACTAACTCATGATTGAGGAATAACTCAACTGCTCCTTTGAACTCATGCACAGCTTAAACTTTGATCAAAAACATGTATGACATTATCAACTATTCAGACACAGACAGGCTGCAAAGGACAGTGTGGTCAAAACCAACAGAGGGATGCCATTGTTACTAGGTTTTAGGTTGTGTCGATATAAAAGAAAACACAATTAAGTCCAGTACATCTGTTCTAAACCAACCTTGCTTCCCTAGAACGATGAAACCTGTGCACTGACTTTAAACGGAACTGTAATTCACATGGAGTGATATGCCAGTGCCAAGGAGCGCGGTTGCTTTTTATAGTCACCAGAGGGGGGCATTCGTACCTCTAGTCTAGACTGGCGTCAGCGGTCTCCTGGCAACAGTCCGGGCGAGTTCTCAATCAATGTTTCAAATAGAATGCTGAAGCGAAAAGGAGTGCATGTTCGAGACTAAAGCCATGGACCAGCGACCACATACACGAATATTTCACCTACCGAGAAATGGTTTTGTTTAAGGTGTTCTCTGACTTTGTTTCCATCGCTGGCAAGTGTAGCGGATAGATTTTGAAGCGGTGCGTAAATTGCTGGGAGGGGAATTACCGAATGCTGTCCGCGGACATAGGCGCGACAAACAACAGTAAAACAAACTCCTTTTCTGAATAAAACTATCAAGAAACGGATGTTTTGATTTTTCAGTTAATGCAAACGTTTTTTAATTTGTACTCGAACAGATTTTTTAATTAGTTTTGTCTAAGAAGCTGTTTGAGTAAAACATTTCAGGCAGATTTCATGTTTGCCGTTTCGAGAGACAGTTATTTCCCTTCAAATAAACAGTGAAAGAAGATTTTATTTCGCACAGAAGATACACAAAACGACTTGCTAAATAGTTACGCACCATGCTGAAGTTCCATAATTCGGACCTATGGATTGCTTGGCTGGTGATATTTTGTATGGAAGGTAAGTTAATCAAGACTTGGTCAAAGTTATCCCATGGTCTACAACTTTTTGCATTTATTCTTTTTCGCAAAGGACAAGTTGATGAGTTAATAAGATACTTCAACTCGTAGTTTTTACTATAGTAAAAATAGGTGGCAAAAAGTGTTAGTTTGTCTAATAGTGTAGAGGTATTGCAAGACAATTCAACGAATTTGTATTTTAAATGGTTTTGTGGATGTAGCCTTATAAACGAATATGCCAATTTTAGTATGTTATCTGATCCACCCATGGATCTTACTGAGTCCTCACAATTTCAACAGAAAACTAATAGTGATGCAGTGTGACCTTTATTAAAGCTGTAGGTTTTCAATCGTACGAAAAGCACCCTCAATTGCTTGCACATTGTCGGAAAAAAAGCGTTTTGAGTTTGTCTAGTGTTAGTCTGTCATGTAATTGTTTAAATGTTTTATTCATCAAAATACGGACACGCAAACGTTTTTTGCAAATTCAGCAGATAGCCCGTAGGCTAAATTTGAATTAGAGAAGAAGCCAGACGGGAAAGGTTTCTGACTGATAATCCAAGCGATTAGGTGCACTAGTTCCATGTGACGAGCCGTCAGTCGTGTCAAGCCGTGTCATTTTAGTGGAACGCAACCGCGGTGGAAGTTTTCAGAGTACAGTGTGCATAGAGTGAAATCGTGATCGAACTGGATCGAACATATCGGCAACGCCATCATGGATCCCAAGATTCACAACACAGCACGTTGACCTTTGTCTCACAAAGCGGACTGTGGGATTCAATCTTTTTTTCCTGATTGCAAAAAGGGTTCACCTGAGTAGTTATTCGGCGGAGGCGACTTGGTCTGTTGTCCACTGCCACCTTTACTCAAGGCTTGAAAGAGAGATGGACACCGGAGCCTAGTGCTCCTATTCCAAGCCCTTTAAATCAACTCTAGTAATCAGTGTCTCTCACTGTCTACCAGCATTAGCGAAATATAGTAGTACGGTCGGAGGCTCCAATGTTTTATCTTGCTCAGATACCTTACATTAGGCCTATTTAAATATATTAGCTAGTTCACCCTAAAATGAAATTTGTATTCATTCACTGCACGCATCACATATGCCTATAAATACTTCTGTACAGGCAGTATATTGCATTTTGATATCGGCACTGGTCAATTATGTTAAGGCAACACTGCAGGACCCAGAATGACAATCACAAGTTACTGGAACCAGTAACTACTTGGCGGAAAAGGTAACTGGTGACTCATTGAGTAGAGATGATATTCTCAACTGGCTTGTATACATTTGTCTTATCTAGCTTAGTATAAGTCTGTCTTGGAGTTTCAGACAAGTTCTCTCCCATGTGTGCTTGTCTGTTTGTGCCTGTGTGCGCACACATGCACGTGTGTGTGTGTGTGTGAAAAACTAAAAGGGACACAGAGGGGGTCTCAACATGAGGACAGTTTCCAACTAGTGAATCTCCAGTGGACAAATCATTACTTACTGCAGGTTCACTGCAGGTCCCTGTATAACTTACGCTGTCAGTCTTTGAGACCGGAGACCTAGGACAGGAATCGTGCACATTCCCCTTGATAAAAAGAATACTTGTCTAAAGACGAGAGTCAAAGTCATAATGAGAACAAAGTTTGAAGTTGGATCAAATGTTCCCGGAGACAGGGACAGTAAAATGATGACTGATTGGTTGTGCTTGTGAGAATGAGGCCCCCGGGTCATAACAACAGTGCAGTTTTCCATAGCCCGCTTTAACGATTTACCCACAATGCCCCAAGGCATGACGACCAATCCGGTACACCAGTCAATTTTCAACATTCAACTCTTTGGAGGTGGTGGTTTGCTGGCCCTGAATTTTACAAGCAGTTGTTGCTGAATGTAGTGTCTGAGGAATTGGGCAGGGCTAGTTCCCCAGTTGTTATTCTCCCAATGATGTGTGTTTTCATTTAAAATTCCACTCAAACTCTTTGATTTGTAGGCTGAATTTAGTAGATAAGGCGTATACAATGCAGCAATGCAAATCAGTCTCTTGGTCTCATACATACTGTATGTGGATCCCTGTAGCTGCAGTACATTTGAGTGTCTTGAATTTGGAAGGAATTTAAAAAATCCTATGACACTTCACATTGGATAAAATACATATTAACCTTAATGGCCTAGCATTCATAACTGGCCTCATGCCTGCTTGTACCTCCTATCACTCACAACAAAGACTGACCCTGTTGACCCCGTCCCCTCTCTACTGCAGTTCCTGGTCAGGCTGTAGATATACAGTTAGTAAATACAACCGACAAGTGACACAGCAGGAAAATCTCTGACAAGAGATGGTCAGAGGAGAGTAGTGAAGGAGCAGTGCCATTCAGTCATGCGTTCAAACCCTCTTAGTCTCCACACCCTCCACTGCTCCTCAGAGTGGATCTCTCCAACTAAACATACCTAGATACTTAAAGGTCAGACAAACAAAACGGAAAAACGACAAAAACCTAAATCCCTACCTGAAAACAAATTACATTAATACGAGATTCAAACATTAATAACGCAAACATACTGTATATTGCTGTATCAGTAAAAACGTATGTGGAAGCTCCAATTTTTTTCCTAGCTCAAAAGGAGCAGCTGGAAAGAGTGTTGGTTGGACAGATGGAACTTTCCACCTCAATTATTTTTCATGATAAAAATAGATGCTCAAAAATTAAAAGACCGTTGGGACTGCTCACTAAAGTGCATGAGCTTTGAGCGACGGAGAGAGAGAAGAGGCTGTAGACTGCGAGCCTTCAGACGACGCAAGCCAGCGATGGTTCTGGGGACGAGTATGAATAAATGATGGCAGATATTTGAGAGAAAGAGAGAGAAAAAGAACGAATGAGAGTACAGCATCGTTACTCTGTGGAGGACACTCTGTGAGACCCCTTGAGAGCCGTTGGTAGTGCGCCCAGGATGAGAGAGACTCTACTGTATAGAGAAACCTCCTCTCCGGTGCTGAGTTCCTGAAGGGAAAAGCTTCATGGTGTGACTTCTCTGAGGTTGAAGAGAGGGACGTGTATGTTGCACATCCGCATGCTAACCTGTCTTTAAGTAGTCGCTCTTCTGTCTGGGTCTGAGGGACACTTTGCTTATACATGTTTTAAAAGGATGTCCGCCTCCTGTACCATCACACACAACTCTCCCCTTCCTGCATTTGGGATGACGTGACTTAGCGACTCATATTTGTCTGTGTGGCGTGGTGTGAGACAGGGAGAAAGATGATAGATGTCCCCAATCAGCGAGACTGAGACACTTAAGTGTTTCTTTCAGATTGACTTTTGGAGTGAAATATGATGTCCTCTCAGGCACATACAAATATTCAGATAAAAAAAGGTTGACATTATACTATTATCCTTATATATTAGATCCTGAGATAGTGGCTTCAAATAGATCCTACCCTTAAAGCTTAATTTTGCTGATATTTTAGCAGCCTTTGTTTAAGGCCAAAACATCTATTGCTCATTTTTTCCCCTGGTGTGTAGCTAATTACAGCTCTCGATCATATCCTGACAGATATTTATGATGTGTCATGAGGCATTAGCAGGGATTGTTTGTTTATGAATCTTTGGGGTCAGAGGAATCAGTGGGTCAGGAGAATGGATGTGTGTGTGTGTTGGCTACGCTGTTGTAATTCCCCTGGTAAGCAGGTTACCGTCGTGAGCATTCCAGAGGTCTAACAGCTCGACTGCCCTAATAAGACTGCAGCATCACTGCAATCCTCCAATCACAAGCCACGAAACGTCCCAGGATGTTCTTGATGAAACACAGCATTCTGATGAGGTCAGTTTTGGACCACAAGGAGGTGTTTTTGGTTGAGTGATAAACAGTTTTTTTTAACCACAGTCTCAGTCATCACTTGATCTCTGGGGTGTGCAATTCCACCACTCTCTGTGATCAAATAACCAAATATCCCTTTTGAAGGAGTGAAATCACTAGACCACTAAATTGTCTTGACCAGATAATTGCTGCACTCTAAAAATACACTGTGGATAATTTCACTTTCTGGAAGAATGTAATTTTGAAAATTGCTCATGGTTGCACTCAGCATGTGGTCCCCGTCTTCTGCAATGGCGACTTCTCCAGTTCAATGGAGTGACTAAGGAGAATACCTCAGGTAGTACCCCATGTCATAGAAATTGCTTTTCTCTTTGATTTGACAAAAAGGAGCTTTCGTATCCTGGCATGGGGTGTAGCAAATTTAAACTGAGTGGGAGGCTTTAGTTGCAAGACGCTTGAAATGACTCTCTTCAAAAACTTTCTTTTCAAAACACAATAACGTTTCTGATGGCTACCCGGCCATGCATCCCTTGACTCATCATCTAACTGCACAGCAGACAATCATTCAATCATTCAGTGTCGATCAAGCACCATTTTGTACAGATCGGAATCTTCGGATCGAGAAAGATTGTATGAAATATGATGTGGCTGTGAATCATTGTAATAGGTGACCTGTAACTGGCGCATGTTGTGTTGACACACAGCAGAGCATCAGTGCTGTATTGAGCCAGTTTCTCCTGCATTAATCATGTCAGAGGCTTTTCACAGACATAGGTTATTCATAACCTGACCAACATTGGGCCTCTTCATACCTCTCTCCCCTCTCCGAACTTATCATGTCAAGCGATGGTACAAAATGAAATGGTGTGCCTACATTCCATCTTAGTCACTCAAAAGTAGTTTTGATGGTATCCTACAGTAGTCCTTGTAAACAAAACTAGAAAAGGCCTACAACTATTAAAGATTAACAGTTTGACTGGGAAAGGGAGGAAAATATTCTTGTTCTCTGACTAAAAAGAAACAACAGCAAAGCTCTCAATCACCGTTGTGCAGAAACTATAGACATCAATGGTACAGTAGTTAGTTCAACCTCTCTATGTACTATCTATCTTGATGAGTTCAACTTCAACAGCATCTAGTAGTTACCTAGAGAGCACTCTCACCACATAAAAACATTGTGTGGGGACCTGCTCTGAGTGTGACACACTTTACCTCCTGCAAATGTGTGTAAACTGTCTGGATTGGTCCCTGTTGGGATGTCCGCATACAGCTCTGAAAGAAATATATCACTTCCCCTACCTGTTACAATATTTATCAGTGAGCGGTTGGGTCTACGGGCTGGGTCGGCGTGACTTTGGAGCTGAGACTGACCTGAGAATAGGGCTGAGGCGGGCTAGGGCTAGCACCAGGGCTGGGACTAGCTAAGACTTGGGGTTGAGAAGGTTTGGCTGGGACTGAGGCTAAGAGAAGCTGAGTCTGAGCCCTATGGATAAGCATGCCGTGGTGAAGCGTGTGAGGAAAGCGCCAGGAGTTATGCACGTTTGAAACAGGAAGCAGGAGATCCCATCTGTGTGGCGTAACAGCCGGCTTCACTGGCCCAACAGGGCCCAGAGCTGTGGTCTGGTTGGAAGAACAGGACCAGAGAGTTGGAGTCCCGGAGGTCAGAGTGCATGCCAGACATTGGGGATGCCCACTGCCTCAAACTCTTTGCACTGTCCACTCTTGCATGCATGTTATTTTAAATGAATGCCATTATAGAAAATTGCATTTTACTTTCACAATGTTCAAAGGCTACAGAGCGATTTCTGATCCCAGATTAGTCATTTTAGAGCCCCCTTTCTGCCCCCTACTGCCCAGTCCAATTGGCCTGGTATTAACCCTCTGACAGTTGCCCCTTGCCCGGCCTGGCTTGGCCCGACCTTCTATCAGATTCCTGTCATGACACACGTGATAAACACAGAAGCCATGTTGTAATATACACACTTATCTATCAATCAGGCCTAATATTTGTTGTGTTGTTGCTGTATGTGTGTGTGTGAC
>NC_085028.1:11196665-11261805 GCF_963692335.1 Osmerus eperlanus
CCTCTGGTTCTTCTGCATGTCGGGAGGGTGGATCTGAGGCAACAAAATCCTCATTACTCAGCATGGCCGTTGGTGTTGCATAAGGGCCGCCCAGCCGCCTGTTCATTTTAGGTAAAGGCTACTGGACATGTTTTATTTACACGATGTGAATAATTCAGACAGTATTTCTGGGTGGAGAGGTAATGTCTATGAATGTTACTGATGTTCTAATGATCCCTTTCCTCCTCTTTTTCTCCTCCTCCTCTTCCTGATCACTGGTTGGATGGGTGCGATGGCTGGTTGACATCCACTAGCTTAAGTAGAGTATGCAGCTTCTGCTTCAGCGCTGATGGTACTTAGTTAGAGTTCCACCCAGGACTGAGACGCAGCTTTCTCTTGGTGGCTGTTTGAACTGAAAGTGTGTGAGTGTGCACACATTTTTCTTACTCTCCATCTAACTTTTCTCTCTCTCTCTCTCTCTCTCTCTCTCTCTCTCTTCTCTCTCTCTCTCTCTCTCTCATCTCTCTCCTCTCTCCTCTCTCTCTCTCTCTCTCTCTCTCATCTCTCTCTCTTCATCATGCACTGAGAGAGAGAGACACTTCTGGCTAAATTTGCTGCAGTCTTATTCCATCCATTTATTTTCTTCTCTCTCTTCTGTCGCCCCCCTTCAATCCCCCTATTACTCTCTCATCTTTTATCCCTTTGCCCCTCTTCATCTCCACATTCCCTCTGTTGCTTTACCTTTCATCCCGTTCTCCCTCTGTTCAGAGAGATGCGTGGGCTGACCTCAAGGAAAAGAGCTCTCTGTCTAGGAACAAGAGCTTTGCTAAAGATCAGGAGAACAATACCCCTCCGTGTAGTTCTACAGAGGGTTCTATGGAGGTGGCGTGTGTTGCCTCCTCTCACTCACCCGCATGCAGTGGCTGGTCAGAAATGTCTTGATTGTTTTTTAAGATGCTCAAAGAACATCTCAAACTTAAACTCTGGTCCACTAAAAATTGTCTTTTGTGTCGAGGACATGCATTTTGTTTTACACGGGCATTTGAGGTGTCTGTCAAGATACAGCATCACTCACCAAAAACACCTTCTTGTCTCCATCCCTCTACACTCTCCCTATCTCTTCCTTCTGAAGCCCCTGTCTCTCCTGACAAAAAGATGACAGATCACCTGCTATTTATAGGGAAATGTCATAGAGAGAAGCTGATTCATCTCCGCGTGCCCTGAGTCATTGAACACGTTTTAGGTTTACATGCAAATCACTCTCATCTCAGCCTTACCTGAGTGTAATGACTCCTGCCTGTGTGCCTGTCTAATCTGACCCCCTGGATGGGGACTCTCATCACTGGGAACAGCAGAGACTGCACCAGCCCTGGCAGAAACACGCCGTTTTAACGACAAGGCATCCCTGGTCTTGGTACCTAAGGCTTTGTCTGTCAGTGTGGAGTACGTTCGTCAGGGCAGCACTTCCCAACCTGATCTCTCCTGTCTAGACGGAGCAGAGCGCAGGACGCCGGCTCCAGATCCACCGCTCTGAGTACGTGTGAAATGTACTCTACCCTGTGAGGGGTGTGTGGTTGGGGCGGAGGTTAGGGTGGTGGTGGTGGTGGGGGGGGTCTCGGTCCAGATAGACATATTGCTGGGATGCTAGCTTGTAACATCATACCGACAGCTTCTGGATGGCCATTTGTCTGCTAAGTGTTCCTATAGAATCCTGCAGGCATCTGTTTCCCGCACTCCACACTAACATCTACCATCCATACAAGAGATTTAGCCTCTAGCCCCCCCTTCTGTGGAAAGTACTGTGAAGTATGGATTTAAGTGTAATGGTTGCAGCTATAACCTTGAATAATCTCAACCCTCCTCACAAAGACCCTATTATCCAGTGAATTGAAGGATTTATAAGGTATTCCCTGAAAAGATTGGTGTTACTTTCATGTTAGGGACCTTTATTATTAGCAGTGTGGTAAAAATGTGAAAAGTCAAATCCATGGAAATAAAGTCAAGGACAGCAGATCTCTGGAATTTCCGTGTTCCCTTAAGGGCTACAGTGTGTGAATATGGGAGATTGAATAAGTTACAGTAGCAAGATTCTTCACACCAGACTTTGACCAACTGTACCATGTAACAATACTGTGACAGACAACATGCAGCTTTTTGCTAAAGCCATTGTCACTCATACACAAACGCACACACACACACATACAGTCCAGTAACCCTGCAGAATAATTTTGAAAGTTGCATTTCCCCAGTGTTTTTCAAGAAAATATAGAAAATGTGTCATTTAATGATAAAAGGAGAAAGGCCGTCCTCACATGGAAAATGGGTTTAATGGTGCTCTAAGCAGCTTAAAGACACTAAACCATATATCACATCTGGACCCTACTCTGTTGGGTAGTGGAAGGAGAGAGGACAGAGGGCTTTTAGGAATGACATACTGTACACACACACACGCACACAGACACACACACATTATATATTCTGGCCAGATGATTTAGAGATGCAACTGTCAGTCGACATGTGCACATACACACTCACACACAGTATTAACAGTACTGGGAATCTGGGCAGTTGACATGCAGGTCTGAAGGCAAAACTAATCGTTTTCGTTTAGATGTCACTTTTATTAGAGTTGACTTGATCTTCCTGTGCGTGGTCCTCGGTGATGATCAGTGTCTGTCTGACATGGTTTCCTCTCAACCCCAGAGTGAGACGGTGCTGAGTGTCTCACAGCATCACAAACACACACGTTCTACTGAGTCAGGCCGAGAGACGCGTCTCAGAACACATGGGCCTTACAAACCGTGTACAATACTGGCATATGTTCATGGACTTGTGCATGCAGCGCAGTATGTTTCTTCATTAACTCAGCTCCTTTCTCTCTCTCTCTCTCTCTCTCTCTCTCTCTCATCTCTCTCTCTCTCTCTCTCTCTCTCTCTCTCTCTCTCTCTCTCTCTCTCTTCTCACTCTCATCTCTCTCTCTCTCTCTCTCTCTCTCTCTCTCTGTGTCTCTCTGTGTCTCTATCCTTGTCCATGCCCCCCCCCCCCCCCCCACACACACACACTCTCTTTATTCTGTACCCAATCAAACAGAGTTAACACATTGCATAGGGATGGGATTTCACTCGGGAATGTTCCTCTCTGTGTTAAGAAACAGTGTGAGACTCCGTTCTCCCGTCTGCCTGTGGCCTCTCCATATAGACTAATCCTCCCAGGAGCCTGTTAGGAAGACGTGGAATCACAAGCATCCATGGCACCAAATGTAAAAATGCCCCAAGGGGAATAACTGATGTTATTTCAACATCTGCATCACACTAAGGTAAAAGACTGCTGTACATAAACCCCATTTCTACATCTCAAATGAGATCCTCCAGTATAGAAGGCCCAGTGAGTCATTCTGTATGGATCTTTGTTGATAGTGAGAATACGCCGGGCCAGGCCAGACCAGGCCAAGGAGACAAATTGAAGACATGAAACTACTCCTTTTCATGCACGAGAGAACGGGAGCACTGTCAGCTCTTTGACATTCCACTTAATTTGATTCATTACGGAGCCGGAATACACGCCACAGCTGGGAGTGTCGCCAGAGAGTTCCGTAATGTCGGCCACAGGAACAAGGTTCCTCAGTGGTCCTTGGGGGCCTACCCAAAGAACCGTTGAGCACTGTGGAACCGTTTTTCAGGTAATTGTGGATGACGTATACATTCCATTTGCTGTTTAGTATGCAGGGTGCTCCTGCTAGTCTGATATCACTGGCCAGGTTTCCAGCTGCTGAGACGTCTACCTCCTGGGAGTGATACAATCTGAACAAGTCTGGAATAGGATAGGATGGGATTCACAATATTCTGCCTAAAGCACCACAATGTAAGAAATTACTTAAATTACACAAATTCCCTGGGGAAATGTGTACCACGGCACCATGCACGCTGTACATATCAAACACCACAGGAAGAGGCACAAACAAGACAAACAACAAGACAAAAAGGAACAGTATGAATAAATAGAGCATATATTAGAGGAACGGGGGGGGGGGGGGGGGCTGAAAATTGTAGGTCAACCAACAGCTCTAATAGCTGCCGTTTGATAGATCTGCTAGGCCTCTGCATCCAACAATCCTTTACTGTAATGATCCTGACATCAATCATTACACCAAGAGCGAGTCTCTGGCAACTCGGGGCTCAGCGGAGTTGGTGACTTGCGTCGATGGAATCAATGTATGTACTGTACACACACACACACGTGCTCTGTCTCTCCGCTGCCGAACAGCCCAGAGGGGACGATAGAGAATAGATCACTCTCAGCCTGGTTCATTTTATTGCTGTCAATCTCAAAGCACTTTCTGGTCTATCTTTCTGACCAGTGTGAATGTAAAATGCTACTGTGCGCTTCACGGAGGCCGATCTGATCCAGCCCGCATGTACAGTACAGAGGCATCTCAGCCGGGGTCAGGCCCTCAACCGGCTTTTTGTGCGAGTTTATTTTCCCACTGACTTCTGTCCTAGTTTTCGTTTGAACGAGTCATGATTGAGTAGTTGAACCCATCGTTGTTATCTTTTCCATGGCAACGCCTCCATCCCATCACTCCCCAGGGAGTTAGGAGAAACAGGTCTGCATATTTTTGTTGTCTTTGTTGATTTCAGTGGGAGTACAGTGTTGGTGTCAGGATACTTCCTCTCACGTCTCCTCCATGCCTTCCTTTTAGTCATCCTGAACCAAAATAAGAACAAAAAGAGGTATTCAGTTTGAAGTTGCTAAGAGAATCTCTCTTTGTTGAGGAAAACACTGTCTAACTCTGTCCCAAATCTCTGTGCCTTCATTAGGGCACTGGCGTGTACATCCCTGTTTGTATCTCACTGCTGTGATGCCCACTACTCCTGCCGCCCCCAGATCCACATCCACCGGACCCCCACCCTCCCTTACATACCTCCTCCCCTTTTGGCATGTCATAAATCATTGTCTACCCACAGGCCACCGGGGCGCAAGGTGACACTCCCACCTGCTAGAAACACGGAACACCTCCCGAGGAGGTACAACTAGTCATTACCCAGGAACGCTCTCTCTCCCCCCCCCCCCCCCCCCCTCCTCTCTCTCTCTCTCTTTTCACCCAATCTGACACAGTGGGTGTGTAATCTCTGATGTAAACTCTATTAGCATGCAGATTAGACGTGCCTGAAGACTAGGTTGTGATCCAGTGGAGTCTATCTGTGGAAAAGGACATATTTCTCCATGATATTCTTTCCATAGCCTTTCTATGAGATTTATGAGATATAGTTATTTGTTGGCCAATAGATTTGATGGTCGTCAGGGGCAAAAATTCAGTCCTGTTTCCCCATGTCTATGAACTCAGAGGCTTCTTCCTCCGAGGATGCTCAGAAATGAACAGAGACCTTGGATCAGATGGATATGACAAAGAGAGAAGGAGAGAGAAAAAGGGGAAGGGTAAGGAGTAGATACTGTGTGTAGTAGTACTGTGTGTGTGTGTGTGTGTGGTGTATGTGTGTGTGAGTGATGCCTGCCCTGCATTAACACGGCATCAGTGGGGGTGCTCAAACAATGAGCCACCGGAGCATGCAGTGTGTGTGTGTGTGTGTGTGTGTGTGTGTGTGTGTGTGTGTGTGCGCGTGTGTTTTGCATGCAGCCTAGAGAGAAGGGACTGTTCCATTGTTGCTGTGGTAATGTCAGTCGCCAATACACACCAGTCCCCCCCCCCCCCTTCCCCCGCCCTTCATAATGCTTTTACTCACTCTCAGTGACACTGGAGACAATGAAACTCTACACAATCCCAAACACAATCATATCACTGATTATGTCGTAAGAATGTGTCATTCCTTGACGCACAGTGCTTCACACAGCTCCATATAGACTCTGCCCCCTCCCTCCCTCGCTCGTACCAGTCCTTCCAAGCTTGTTTTGTATGCAGTGTTGATCTCGAACACGGTGTCATCATTGTACCATTATGATAGACAGACGCCAAGCTGGGCCCACTTTTCTATCCATCTCCTCCTAAATGCAGCAGTGAGGCGCCCAGCCCTAGCCGTGCTCCAGACCCAGGGGGAGGCCAGGCTATGAGAACAGCCCTAGCCGTGCTCCAGACCCAGGGGGAGGCCAGGCTATGAGAACAGCCCTAGCCGTGCTCCAGACCCAGGGGGAGGCCAGGCTATGAGAACAGCCCTATCCGTGCTCCAGACCCAGGGGGAGGCCAGGCTATGAGAACAGCCCTAGCCGTGCTCCAGACCCAGGGGGAGGCCAGGCTATGAGAACAGCCCTAGCCGTGCTCCAGACCCAGGGGGAGGCCAGGCTATGAGAACAGCACAGCGGTCGCTCATCTCAGTCAGAGCTGTTATCCCCACAAGACTGATGTGTCTGTTTATTGAGTTGCGTTGGACTCATTTGTGGATCTAATGAAGCAGGTTGCTCCCCCGTGGTTGGAGAGGGATGGCTATGAGGAGAGCTCAGGGGTGTGTGTACTGTCTCTGACACCACAGCGGGGGCAGAGAGAAAACAAAAGAACGGATTGTAAAACAGTGCATGGCTGTTTGACACATAAAACAGCCATACATTTGAATAGGTATGGAGAGTATAGAGTTCCATAGGTTTACACAAGTCAGAGGACAATATATTGTAAATATGTATTAACTGTTCTTAATGCTGTGGTAGTTTATAAGCCAAAATATTATTGGGCCATAAGCACATAACCCACACAAACAAAAGATTGCATCCAGCAGTTATGTCAGCTGAGTCAGCTGGGTGAGAGGTACGTCAGGTGGTGTGTCCTGGTTTCCGGTTGGTTCTTTTCATATAGATGAAAGACTCAGTAGTTGACAGGCGAGGCTCAGCTGACCACTAAGCTCTAAGGCCCCCACAGTTTGTTTTTGTTGGTGTCAGCTTGACATCAGCACACGCACCGCTTCCCTTTAACAAGTTTACTCACTCACTCACTCATGAGAGAGAGAGAGAGAGAGAGAGAGAGAGAGAGAGAGAGAGAGAGAGAGAGATGAGAGAGAGAGAGAGAGAGAGAGAGAGAGAGAGAGAGAGAGAGAGAGAGAGCAGTGCCACACCTCAACAATCATATTTTACAATAGCTCATCATAATTCTCTCTGCTGTTTGATGCTAGTCAATGCTGTATTTATTTGACATCCTCAGTTTTTGGAGAGGAGCTGCTTTTTTCGGGTCTGACATGTTTTTGGTGGAACTTCCTGTTCCTATGTGTGTCTGAGCTTTCATGGCAGTGAAGGATCTTCCTGGCGGTCCTGTCAGGGCCTGCGATCACCTCCACCAGTGGCTGTCTTGCTGCAGGCATCTTTGGCTCTTCTGCATGGTTGGATGTGCTTGTCATCTAGTCTGGGTTGGAGACGCCTAGTTCCTCAGATGTGCACCACCAGACTTTACTTCCCTTATGACTCCAGTGGGTTGAATACTGAGCCCCAAAATAACTTTCTCCTGAATCTGGCAAATCATTTGAGTACACGTAAGTATATAGACACATACAGATGCATGAGCACGCACGCACGCACACACACATTCACACCTTACATGACTGTTCTCACCCATAATCTCATCTGAGCAGTGTCTGGCAGATACCATCAGGAGATTCACGCCTTGCGTTCTCGTGTGGTTCAGTTCAATCACCACTCGTCACCACTCCGACACCTACCTTTATTTTTGCAGAATTTGACAGGAACTCTACCCCTCTATATCATCTCAAAATAGTAGTCTACAGTGTGAATACTGTTTGCTATGGTATGGTTAAATGGTCAGAATATCATTAATCCTATGTTAGCTAGTTTAGTGTAGCCTGTGAACGGCTATCCAGCGTGGATTTAACATTTCCACGTTAGATGGGAGCGGTAATCGCTTTTGCACATCCTCAGTTTTTCCCAGGCAGATGCTTCGGAATACTTGTAGCCAGTTTCTCATCACCCCTACCCCACTCCTACCCCTGGGATAGGAGTGGGGTTCACTTCAGAGAGCTGGTGGTTTTCTGAATCAAGCGTTTACACCTGAAAGTTTAAATTGATTATTTGTACTGTACCATGCTCTTGTAGCACAGTTTGAACACTTACACACACACAAACACACACACACACAGACACACACGGCAACAAGCCGACACACAAACTGAATTTCACATGCAGTCTGTTGCACATAGCTCAGTCACTTGGGGAACCAACCAAATAATGAATGAATTACCAGGCCATCCATTTTAACTTTGGAATGCACTTCAAAGGCCAGGGCTCATGTGTTAAACAATTAGACTGCCTAAAGTTAAATAGGTTGCGAGGTTTGTCTGAGCGAGAGGGATGGAGAGCCAGATAAAGAAAGAGAGAGAGGGATATAGGCAGAGAGAGAAACAATGTGTGTGTGTGTGTGTGTGTGTGTGAGAGAGAGAGAGAGAGAGAGAGAGAGAGAGAGAGAGAGAGAGAGAGAGAGAGAGAGAGAGAGAGAGAGAGAGAGGGAGAGAGGGGGGGGAGAGAGGGGGAGAGAGGGGGAGAGGGGGAGAGAGGGAGAGGCTTGAACACGAGCCTGCTGTTTATGGTGTTGTTTTTCTAGTTAGAAAAGCCTTGAGGAGTCATTTAGCGTCGCTGAAGCAGGAAGTTATTCAATGCTCCTACTGAGTATTTGTTTAATAGAACATGCTTGTTAGCAATAAAATATTTTCAACTGAACAAACTCTTCCTAGGCTTTTTGGATAGTTTTGGGTTGAAAAGTTTAAAAAGGACAGTGGGCTTATCGGTTAAAACACCCAGCCTGGATTAGTAACTTCTGATTACGTTACATTACATTAGTAGATAGAATTAGATACAAGTTTGTTCATAATATGTCCTTTGACCTGAGGGACATTCAAACATGCTACTTCGCATTAGTTCTGAAATCGAATTCAGAAGTTACAAAACAATCTTATTTAGAACCATACAGTATCATAGCATACATGTAATGGATAATGCCCGACGAGGTGTACAATATATTAAGACTCTGCGTCATACACAATGTACAGCCTTTTTATCTTTGTGTCTTTTTGTGTGTGTCCGTAAATGGAGGTGTGTGGATCTGTGTGTGTGTAGAGGCCTGAGCAGCAGCGCGGTGGTCCATCCAGCCCTGTGTCATGATGATCTGGAGGAAAAGGTCAAGCTGGTAATCTACAGTCTGGCCGCTCAGCACGGGTCACAAGACCTCTGGCACCCATCACTGATCACATGACCTTTGATCCCCCCCCCCCGTCCAGTTGTGGACCAGCTGTCGCCTCAGTGGAAAATAGAAAGAGGCTAAAATGATCCATCTATATCATTCTCTTTACTCCTTTTGGGTTGAGATTACTTTCCACATCTCTCTCTCTCTCTCTCTCTCTCTCTCTCTCTCTTTCTCTCTCTCTCTCTCTCTCTCACTGTGTCTTTTAGAGCCCTACCTCTCTCCATGTCTCTCTCTCTCTCTCTCTTTCTCTCTCTCTCTGTCACTCTGTCTTTTAGAGCCCTATCTCTCTCCATGTCTTTCTCCCGCTCACCCTCTCTCTTTCTCTCGTCCTTTCTTAATCTCCTGCATCGTCAACCACCGATTAATGACAACCATTCTCTAATGACAAACATTAACCAAATATGCCCAACAGTTCACACTGATTACTCAGAACAGTATTAGTCACACTGTAACACCTTCTGATTCCACATGCTACTTGATTTAGTCAGACTTCCCAATATATATTCAGTAGCTGTAGGAATCATACAAGGCTTAGTGCAATAGTATGTAACGTGATTATGTACTGTATGTCTGTAGCTTATATATTTCAGCAACTCTAAACATATTCTATGTAGACAAGGACGGCAGCCCCAGACCTAATACCACATCTCTATGTTCCATTTGTGGCTTGATTGTTTGTTTTAAGCTTGTCTTAACAGCTCCATCCAGGTTATTGCTGTACTCCACGCAGGAGCATTGAAGCTTAGTCAGCCTTTCATATTTCCATATGTGTGACCTGTTGGGTTGTGTTGTGTTGGGTTTTGATCGCAATCGTTTGTATTGTGATAACAGTGACAGGAATAAGCCTCTTACACTAGACTGTCTATCAACTGTTGTCGTAGCCTGTCTGTGTGTCTCACAGTTCAGGGTATGGTTAAGACAACTACATGAAGTACACCTCACAGGGTTTGCTACTGTTGTATGAATGTGAATCTCTGTTTCTACTATACAAATACAGACAGACAATTACAATCTTGTAGCCTCTTTTGGCTACACTTTTACAGTTCTATGATCATGTGGTATTTAACCCGTACTGTAGTTACATTTACATTTAGTCATTTAGCAGACGCTCTTATCCAGAGCGACTTACAGTGGTACAGGGACATTCCCCCGAGGCAAGTAGGGTGAAGTGCCTTGCCCAAGGACACACGTCATTTGGCAGAGCCGGGAATCGAACCGGTAACCTTCAGATTACTAGCCCGACTCCCTAACCGCTCAGCCACCTGACTCCCTAGTAGTTCCCAGTAAGATAAACAGTATAACAGTCACCTTTCTATGTTTGACTGAGCCTAATGATTTCTTTCAAGACACCTCAAGATAGTCGTATTTTTAAAAGCAACAGCTGTGGCATGTTGAACTGACGACTGAGAAATCATGTCAACAGTTATTTTCAGAGATCGGGGAAGGGTTCTGACTGGACGGGCCAAGACGTCAACCCTGTGTGATGTTCCGCTGTGTGTGTGTGTGTGAATGCACCAGGATGGGACCATGCTGATAGAGTTTCCAATGTAGCTAAACCACAAGAGGCAGCTATTCCAAGAGGCAGGGTTAGAGTTTCATCTTTGTGATGTCCAAATACCAAGACAGGCAGTCTCTCAAGGAGCCACTTCTAATTTGGAAGCCCCTTTTTCTGACAGTGTTACATACCCCTGGATTCACTTCTCCGGGGGTATGCTGGACCGTAGACTTGATCTCTGTGAAAGACCAGCAGAGGCAGGTGGGGTTGTTGATCCAGTAAGGGGTCAGTCATGGAGAGCTCTTTACAGTAAATAGCACTGCTGTCAATCATTCAGTGTCAAGGTGCTCTTGGTCTAAATGTGGAAGAAAAAAACTACCAAGGTTTATGGTAATTATATGTTGTGAAGGCTTGGTTGTATCAGTTGGTCTCTAAAATAAGAATAGCTACCCTCCATGTTTGTTCTTCTTTTCATTGACTATGTCTTCTCTAATGACAGGATACAGAGAGCCCTAGTATAAACTTGCAATGTCAGCCCCTCTAAGCCTAAAGTCGGAATAATGTTTCCAATAAATGGTCCGGCACAAATGTGTTAAATGGTGTTGGAATTTGACATGCCACAAGTGTGTCATAAAGAAATTACTAACAGTTAAATGAATGTAGATTCATTATTACTTCATACTCAAGAAGAAGCAAAGACAAATATCTATTGTTTCACTTAGTTATCATTGTACACTCCATACACAGAGTATACGGTGTATGATTGTTTTTACTTTAACAAATAATGAAGGTGTAGCCCACAATATTTCCTTTAGGCCCATAAAGTGGTGAAATATGTCAGGCCTAACGAGCACTAATTATTGCTACGCCGGAGCAATAAGCCCGCTAGTTCATCAGATAGATGTAGAACATGAATACATAAACCGGTTACATTACTGTATAACCTCATCAAGGTCTTCTATAAATATCATTGTCAGTCAGAGATTATGGTTATGGAGTCGTGTAATCATTTTAACCTGCATCCATAAATATGGAAACAGAACTAGGTGGGGAAACGGATCCATGTTTCTCAGGCTCTGTGACATACAGACAGTAATATGCGTCTGTATGTCTGTATACATGTTGTCACATAAAGCCTCCATATTCCTATGCACTACTGGTGATTTTCCTTGTTTATGTTCATATTCTGTGTGTTGGACTGTTTTATTACCATTATCCATTGGGTTTGATTCATGACTGAAGTCTAGGACCTCTCTGCCTAGTTTCTCTTCTGGGTCGTACAGTCAGGAGGTTTTGCTGTGCTGGTACTTTTAGAGCATGTTCACGCTGCATATGGAAAGGTAGTTTCATGCACCTCACGTCAGCGCCAATTAAGCCAGTGCTTATTGGAGCCCCTTAAGTGTGATTTTTCACAGAATGAGCGTGAAATCCTGCGGATGAGATCAAAATTACATCGAATATATATTCATAGCCTGAATCAAGCATCTCCACCAGTTAGCCAGCTAATACTCCTCCCTGAGAATTCAGTCAGTATTTCGTTCACAGAAAACCCCTATTTTTTTGAGAGATGTGCTGCTCCCGAATTTGCCTGATTTATATGTACACCAAAGGGGTAAACTTGGTTTGAACATTGGCGGGGGCAAACATTTTTATCACTCATAATGGTAATGCTGCCCCTGCTCTGACACTAATTATTGGTGAAGTTGTTTCAATGGTCCCCTTTGTCAGCCCCTTAACCCACAGACTTTGTTAATGGGCTAAGATCAGAACCACGGGAGGAGCAGTATAGGTTTCACCTTGCTAATTCACTATATCCATCCCTAAGTTTGTTTTACTCTATCCTTCCTCCAGCTCCCAAAAGCTGGTGGTTCATGTTTGAGATTCTGAAATAGAAAGAACCCTTTGTGGGGAGATACACAATGTTTTGACAATACACTAATATGGTTAAACATGGCTGTCCTGAATTATTTCTGTTCCCTCAGCGCTCATAAAATGCTCATGAAATTTTGAAGAAACCACGGCCAGTTGCATTTTAACGACAGTATGTATTTATCACGAACGGTCTTCGGTGGAGGATCTGTAGTACATGCAATCTGTCAACCCTCCCCCTCCTCCCTCTCCCAGCGCTCTTTCCTCTTGGAAGCATAGCCTTGTCGAATAGACTGAATCATGTGCTGGTCACAACCCTAGTATCATATGAATGAAGACAAGAGCACCATTAAGAAGAGAGGACAGTGACACTGTCATGTGGGTGAGGAATACCGCCAGAGCAGACTATCTGTGAGCTTCTGTTTCCTCTTTCATTGAGTTGGGCTGTCTTTGAATCTTCAAGGTGAAGCAACAGGGTATGGGTTAGACAGCCTTTCCAACAAGCATCTGAGAGACAAGTACAAAGGAAATGTAGTTCAGGTTGCCGTGATTGACAGTTTGCAGTGAGACTTTTATAATGGCATAACAAGTTGAAGTTGTATGGATTAAAAGGCTGGTAGTGGACTTTTTTACCGGACAAAAATGGTAGAGAGATTTGAACTGGGGTCAGTCTCATCCCACTGATAAAACAGTAGTGTCTTCAGTACGGTCTGTCACGTCAATTATCTTTGAAAATGAGAATAGAAGCCCCATTGTCCAACACCCACGCAACCAAAATGCATTAGCTTCAGCTCAACATTTTTTTCTTTTTCTTAGATTGAAGAAATTAACCATACAACCATTTTTTTTAAATCAAAATCATTGGAGAAAGGAATTTAAGAACATCTGATTATGCTAATGAACATTCTAAACTTGCATATCCATGCCTTAGGCTAACCCGTTTCCATTAAACAATATAAGATAACTAATAAAAACTTTTCTTGTCTGTCTAAGCAGAATTTTTGATTGCGGAATTCCTTGTAGTGGATGACCAGAGTAGAGAAGTGAGCCCTTCACTTTTTTAGTTTTAATCTTTAAATTGCCGGAAAGGATGTTGGAGCATGGCAGTATCTTATTAGAACAATCATTCACACCTTCATATTGTACAACCGTGTTTGAGAGTTGCTCATTGGGAAGCATAGAGTAAACCATGTGGGAGATCAGTGTTGCTTAAATGTTTCTATTTTGTGGGCCATAATGTATTTGCCGTGTAGCTGAGCTGGTTTAGAACTACATAATAATGCAGCCCTACCTGGGGCTTCAAAAGCCCTAAATGTTGGACTTTAATGGTTATCCTCATGGTTCGGTTGTACTGTAGGCTGGGATATCTATAGTGGGGTCCATCAATGTTATTTTCTTTAATGGTTGAATCAGTGCTAGTAAGAAGTTGTTTATTTTGAGATGCAGGACCCAGTCATTAAAGTGTTCCTCTAGCATGGAACTCACTCAACATTATGGCTGACAGTTAAACTTTCACTAAAATTAAATGTGTAACTCAATATTCACAAGGTCTCCTTGAAATATTTAGCCATATTTAGAATCCTGGGTTGAGCTGAGGACTCTGTCCAAACTGGATTGTCGGTTGCCATTACTAGCAGCAATTTAGAGAAGGGAGCAAAAGGTTGGAACTGGCAGTAATAGTAGCAATTAAGTGAGAAAATTGTGGCTTTGAGCAGTAACCATTCGCCATGTGCATTTCTTTTATTAGATTTTGTTGTCCACAAGCCTGGTCCAAGATCTGTCGCCCAGTCTTTGTGTTGCCAGACGTGTAGCATGCCATCTCAGCAGAGATACAGAGGAGTTGGATAAAGCACATACTGTGCAAGTCTCGGACCAGGCGAGTAAATGGATCACTCCTCTCTCACTAACAATCCTCCCTCCAGCAGTCTCTTTCTAGGACTATTCCCCAAGACAAGACGTTCTTAGGAGGGCTTCAAGGTCACCCATTTATTTCCACACTGTGACAGCTCTGTGTTGTAGATATAGGTCAAGAGTCTCAAGGCATACCGGCTATACCCACTCACTCTAACCCCTCGATGTGGGGAGGTGAATTATATACACACTATATATCTCCACAACCTCTCCTGGTCTCCCTTCAGCGATATATTTAGAATCCACCTTCACCTTCATTAGCCATTCAAAGATCCCGAAATATCCTCACAAGTTTTGCAGGCTAACAAGTGAGAGCTATATCTTGGAGAGAGTGTGGTTTTGAACCATCTCTGCTACATTTGTGGCGGTGTCTCCCAACACTTTTTTCTCACCTTGTCCCATACCTCTCACGTCTATCTTTACCAGCTCCAGCTATCGTTTAGTGGCTCCTTCAGCTGTCAGCTCCTTGACGGAGAATTATTCCAGGCTGACTGTATACACTGTAGATGTCAATAAGTCCTACAGGGGACTGAAGAATAGACAATGCATTCAGATTGTCATGTACAATACTGTGCAATAACAACACTCTATCCTTTATCACAGAGCAGTGAATAGAGAGAACGTTGCCCAACACACTCCCACTGTATTGTAATTGTTTTCCTATTTCGTTGTGACATTTCCAAGGCCATGAGTTTGAACTGGGGTGATTGGGGCCTGGTTTGTTGCCTGACAAGAGAGTGGTGTTCTTGGGATGAATACTAGACTTTTGTCAGTTGAATTATCATTGAGGGTTTTACACCGTGTTAAGTCTCTTAAGTAACATATTTTAATACGCTTACTCTTTCATCGTCTTATCAGACTGGGCTGATGTGTTTATCCATCTTTATTGACATAATGTAATGTCAGGGTGAGTCATGAATCCATCAGCTCTTCTTTGTGGCAAGGTTCTGCTGTGTCTCAATAAAATAAATGAGATAAATACGTAGAGGTAGGCTGCATTCTATGTGAGCTCTCGACTTTGATGTGGAATTGAAAGAAGCCACGTGAACTCGGATGGGAATCTGAGAGGATCCAATTAAAAAACGATGCAAATGTTTCTGAATATGGCTGAACCATGCCACCATAAATGATTCATCCAAGATTTCCTCTGAACTTAAATTACCCCCCCCCCCTCCACTTCCCGTATTCACTCTCTCCAACCACCCTAACCCTCCCCAACCACCACTTTGCTCCTTTTTCTTGGGTTTTTGTTCTGAAGCACCAGCATCCATGTCCGCTATAGGCTCGATATGGAGATGGAAATTGCGTTCCTCTCCAGTCTGCCGGCTGATTGTTATCCAAGCCCACAGATGGAGGAGAACAGTGAAAGACTGATAATTGCTCGCCTCTTTTCTGTTCAGCAGGCATCTGGCCTCTTCCCATCACCCTCTCCAGGGGCAGCTTTCTGACTGGAGATACTGTGCTGCCCCGTAGCCCACTCTCATCCCATCATTTGTCCTCATCTCATCGTATGAGGACAAATGCTTCATAAAAAGACAGTCTTACAGAGAAGGTCCTCTTGATAGATTCTCCCATTGTACGTGACTGAGATGGTCGCGTAGGAACGCTCTTCTTGAAGATCTGGAGTCAGTCCCAGACCAGCTTCTCTGAGAGACAGGAGTACACACTAATGGTGACTCCTAGACTAGTCTCATCTAGAGAGATAGGACAAATTGTGACTCTTATCTGCACCAAATCTGAAATCATCATGTCAAGGGTGGAAAAATCTCTGGAGAGTAGGTCATACAGTCTATCTTTTTACATGTCCTAGTCATGAGTGTACCTCAGATCCCCCAAATGATGAAATATTTACAGGATCAATGTTATATTCATATAAAATAGATCAGCATGGATTTGTTGCAATCTGCTGAGTAACAACAGAAGTGTTGCCTATAGACATTTTATTAAGACTTTCCTAATCTCCCTTATCATCCGTATGTCTCAAAGAACGCCTGGTTCTTGACGTGAATCCTTATTGCATCGAGAAAATAAGCCAGCTCGGAAGAATAAATACATACATAAGAAGGGTAGTGTGAAGGTGATATTGACAACTGTATGTCCATGTTATGAAGTGAGAACATTTTCCTCTGCCTGGAGACATTTGTTTTTCTAGTGCTGTTTTTTTTGTCCTTACCTAGCACTGTTTAATGCAGACCTACCATAGCGCGACAAGCTCTACCGTCCGCCTCATACATAATCTAGAGGAGAACCCATAGCTTGCTTCCTCAAGTCCAACCAGCTCCATGCACTCTGCATGGCCCCCAGCTCCTTGTATTATATATTGAGGTGCATTTGGTAAAGAATAACACTCAAAAGGCAGTTTAGAGCCTTGTGTGACCTGGCTTATGATTCTGTGCCCTATATTTCACACAAATTAGTTGTATCCAAACACCCTGTGCTCTCTGGTCAGGTCATAGGTGTTCATCATGTCAGTCAGGATACTGCCTGATCCCGGACTGCATGTGTGTGTGTTTCCCCATGGATCAGGTTGCATGGGCTTCCCTTTACGGAAGGTGGTGACTGCACGCTTCCACATTGTGATGACATGTAGTGATGACATTATGTAACAATGCCGCGGAACCTTAATAGTTGGTAAACCCGGCTTACTCTGGGATTATTGGAGCCGTGGCGCCACCCTCGCTCTCTCTGCTGGCCCAGGTCGGTTGGGGGGTGGGGGTGGGGGGGGGGGGGTGGTATGAGGGAGGAGGGAGCAAGGGGGCAGGACGGAGGAATGGTGAATGATGGCGTAAACACCACAGCCAGATGGGACAAACCTAAGCTGCTTACAGTCACAGTAATCATGGGGCTAAGTTGCCATCAATGGTGTGGTGTGGCATCTCATGCTAAGGGAGGCACACACACACACAGACATACTCACTCACACACACAGTCACACAATACTGTACACATCTGTCTCATTGAAGTGGGGATGGGTGTGTGGGTGTGTGTGGGTGGGGGGGAGGCAGATATAACCCACATTCTCACGCCACCGAGATATAAGACAGAATGTGTCATTATGAGGCGAACAAGGAAGTGAGAGAAAGCAAAAGATGGATGGAGGGAGGTAAGGGGGAGTGAAAAAGAAATAAAAATAGGGAAAGGGAGAATGAGAGAAATAGAGGGAGGGAGTTAGAAAGAGTAACAGCTAGAGTGAGAATGGGGGATAGATAGAGCGAGTGTTATAAAGAGGGACAAAGAGCTGGTATTACAGTACACTCATCTAAATGCTGCAAATATAAGAGAGACCAAGGAAAGGCAGAAATGACACAGAGTCACGCCACACAAACAGGCCTGCTGGGGATCAAACAATCAATGATAGACTGTCAATAGCAATCAGTTGACAATCTCTGACTGTCATTGATCATTGTGGAGAACATGAGATTGGAGGAAAGACATTTTTTTTTTGTGAAGTATAGCAAAATGAATCATTCAGTTCTCCCCAACCCCCCAAAAAGAGACGACACACATGGAACAAGCAAAAAACTGAAACCCAAACTCTTTTATCTCCAAATTTCATTACATAAACACATTAACAGTCTTGATGTTGGGAGATGTTCTCTTTAGAGCTGTTTTAGATGTGCCCCAGTGCTACACAGGGAGAAAAAAAACTGCAATGCCCGTGAGAGCATGTTTGCATGGATGTATTTACCTACATAATGAATATTCACTAATGAGGCAGAACTTCACAGGGAAGTAATCACTGATTTATTTAGCGGCATTTCTGACATGCTGCACTATCACTATAGCATTCACACAGGACCAGCTCCCACGAAGCACCAACACCATACAGGCACACAGCGCTGGTCAGAAGACTGTTAGGAACCAATCAGAAATCAGATTAAAAAATAAAATCTGATTTGTAAAGACGATCAGAAAATGATCCCACAATCAAACTTCATGTAAGGGGTCAGACATACAGTAATGTATTATATTTTAAAATTTAGTTTGACCCAATGGCCCCTGGAAATGTGTAGTTCTTCAGATCAAATTACATCTCTTTATGTACATGGAGGACAATTTTCATTCCTCAAAAAGGCTCATAATAACTTTTGCTCCATTTTCATGAATTATTTAGAGGCCACAATTCTTTGTGACAAGTATAGAAATGAACCGAGCTATGGAGCTATAGCTTGTAGGATACATTAAGCCCTCATCATAATGAATTATAGTTGCTTGGGTTCAGTGAGAGGGGAGTGGGTTCTCTCTCTCTCTCTCTCTCTCTCTCTCTCTCTCTCTCTCTCTCTCTCTCCTCTCTCTCTCTCTCTCTCTCTCTCTCTCTCATCTCTCTCCTCTCTCTCTCTCTGAACCTCTGGTTACTGAACCTTTCAGCATGGAGGATAACATACCATATATGTCAATAGAAGGCGTTAATGACTTAATCAATACATGTGTTGGGCCTTAATTTGTTATTTTGACTCAATACTAGGGAGGGTGCCATGGGGGAACTAACAATTCTGCAAGTGCAAATGAACTACAAGTCTTCCTCTTGTCATGGCTATAGTGATAAGGTGCATTGTCCATAGTACTATATACTTTATATAACATTACAGTCAGACAGTTTTGAACCATCAACTTATTGGTTAGAGTTTGTATTTTTATTGGAATTGGAGTGATATCACTTAGATTAGCATATTGGCTCTGAATCCGCTCAGCCTGAAAAGCGTCTGTTCTTCGTGGTTTCTTCTTCAAAATCTCGGGGTTGAGTCCTTTCAAAGCATTTCGTTTCCTGTTTGCTTCCCCCCCTCAGGCTCCCACCCCCCTTAACCACCCCACCCTGTCTTACCTAGCCCTCAGGACTTCTCTTTCTCTCCCCTCTTCTTCTCCTCCCCCGCATGCCTCCCTGCCCTCACTTGCTCACCTCAACTTTGCTGCTTACTTCAGCTCTTTCCTTTTTGCTGTTGTGTTGAGGCTATGTGCTAACTTGCTTTTCACCTCCATCACCTGTCTCTTTGTTTCTGTTCTCTGCTCCGCCTTCCCCCACAGACCCACTCCTCATCACCTCCATCAACACCCCCCCCCCCCCCTCCGGTCTTCCTTCACTTACATTTTTCTCTGAGCCCTTGCCAATTAAATCTTTCCTTACTCCCTTTTTTGTCTCTATTTATTCCCCCCCCCCCCTCTCTCCATTTCATTCCTATTAGACGTGTATTCCTCCGTGACCAATCTCATCCTCAATCCCAGAGCTTTGATCAGACCGTTTGAGTCACCTTCTCATCCCGGTAATCCAGCCCGATATGACATCCTGAATACTCCCACCACGGGCTGTCACTAGCTCCATCTATTGATTCTACCTGAGGATGGTGATGGGCTGGAGAGAGATCTCTATTCCTCTCGGCCCCCTGCGCAACAGCTGGTATTAAAAGCTTTTACCTCTCATATCTCTTCCCCTAAATCATAATATCCTGGGAAAGATTGCCCCTTTTCTGTCGCCTACTCACCGTTATCTGCCTGCCTATCTTTATGTGGAAGACGCGTTTTATGTTCAGTTTGACCGCTGTAGCATCAGTTACCCTTCTCTCCAGCACTCTGGGTGGTTCCAAATCATTAGAGAACGAAGAAAGATGTGATATTGGTCTTCTCGTATCAAATACTGTCAAACATATGCTGCTGATTTGATAGTTTGGGCTAAAATACATTTCTCAAAGCTCACAGCTTTCCAGCGGCTGATGCTGGAGACCAGAAATAGAATATTGAGTGTGTGTGTATGGTAATTATCAGATGAATGCGTTCATTTTACCCATAGCCAAGGGCTGCAAGTAGTGTGAATAGCTCAACTGATTATTGAGAGGAGAGGAGAGAAATGGAGAGAAAGATGGAAACTTGAGGCCTCATTTTTTTTGCCCTAACTTAAAAATGACTGGACTTTGTACTGGTCATTGGTGAACAATAAACCCTGTGGTCCACTTCTGTATCAACCAGTGAACTTCACAATATCACATAATATAGATCTCCCTAGCTACTGTCGTGAAAGCCATACACTCCCATTTATGTACATCTTTTATTTACCTGGCTTCGGGAGGCAATCTTTATACACGTTGTATCTCTCAGATGCCTGAAAAGCTGCAGCAGTTCTCTGAGAGCAGGAGCGTTTACGCCTGCTATGGATTTTCCTTCAAGAGAAGATGAGATCTCCAGAAGCTGTGCGTGTATGCCGGCCCCTGGATGAAAGCTCCAGGCACAGCCTCACGAGTCCCCGGGTTACCGGGATTGTCTCTCTGATCAGCAGGTGAAAGGCGCACAGCTTTACCGGTTGACATTCTTAGCCCCAGATCTTCTTCTTCTCAGGGACCACCGGTCTCCTAATATCCTATGTCAGCAGCTCTCTCTCTCTCTCTCTCTCTCTCTCTCTCTCTCTCTCTCTCTCTCTCTCTCTCTCTCTCTCTCTCTCTCTCTCTCTCTCTCTCTCTCTCTCACACTCACTCACTCACTCACTCACTCACTCACTCACTCACTCACACACACACATCCCCACATACATACACACACCCACACTCCAACACAAACACACATAGATATACTGCCTACAAACATATCTACACACACATGAAGCCCTGCTTCAATCCAAAAGCTTGCTGCCTGTCAGTCAGAAAAATCTCTGGGGAACCTCGACACACACACGCACACACATACACACTTAGTACTGTATATATCTACCCCAGGTCAGATCAATAGCCCTACGTTTATCCAACCTCCAACCCTCCAGCCCCCCAGACCCCGCTCGTCAGCAGTATCAACCGTATCGATTTCCTCACATCAACCCTGTCTTCATCATCTACCTCCAGGCTGGGGAGACGAGGGGTGGAGGAGGAGCTGGAGGGGGGGGGGGGGGGGGCTGGAGAGCACTATTGATACTGAGTCGGGACACGTAAAAAAATCCACGTTAAATAAATGGCAGGGGCTGCAAAAGTCAATACTCACCTCCTCTTTTTCCTCTCTTAAGTTGATAGGGATATACTGTATGTATGAACACATCTGTGTGTGTGTGTGTGTGTGTGTGTGTATGTGTGTGTGTGTGTGTGTGTGTGTGCAGGAGCCCCTGAGGAGCAGGATGGGCTGGGGGGAATGTGTCAGATGTAATTCAGACCACCTTTTGTGATTCATCCGGAGTACAAATTGCAGGAAATCATGGAAGCGTTTGTCTCGCTGCGTGTGAATCCATCAGCTGGTTTCAATAGAGGACTGTGATGCTCAGTCAAACGCTCTATTGCGCTCACATGCACTCTTTCTTTTTCATTCCCTCTCTCTATCTCTCGTTGCGGCGGAGGAGGAGGTGGAGGAGGCCTGTTTGGCCAGCCATATGGCTTTGCCAGGGGCTCCAGAGCAGATACAGTAGGGCTGCTTTGCCTTGCACACGCCTGTTACTGCCTCTGTAGAGGTCACAGTGACTCTACCATCCCTACTCCCACACTGCTGCCTTTTGGGCCAGAACCCACAACTCCTACGCTGTAGCCTCTCTGGCCAACAACTACACCTCCCACACCACTGCCTTTCTGGCTGCACTGAACTACAACTCCCACCGCTGTGGCCAGGAACTACAATAGTACAGGTCGTCTTGTTTTGGTGCACTGCATGTTTTAGTGTTCTTCTTTATTTCAACCAGAGGAAGAGTTGTTTCTAAACTAAAACATTTCCCACTGCTCTTTGGACAGGAACTACTGAACAACTCCCACACTGATGACAGAACCACAGTATCCACTGTGCTGCTTCTCTGGGCAGGAAATACAACTTCCACAATGCTCTCTCAGGTTAAGAACTACATTTCCCACAGTTTCAAATTCAGACCAGCGTATAGCGTCTTCATAAGGGCCTTTGGGTTAACACATAAATCACTTCTCCTATAGTGCTGCCCCTCAGGCTTAAACTGAAGATACATTCCCCTTGTGCTGCTCCCTAGGCTGTAACAGAGCTACAATGCAGCTCCAATCACCCTGAGGCTCAGTATGAACTCTGATTACCAGTCGCCCGACTTTGAGGCTCACACAGAGGAAACCAGGAAGAGGGATGTGCATTGTCTAAAGCTGTAGGAGCAGTGAGGAGTGTAAAGTCACCCCACCGTGTACAGAACATAATGCAAGAACTTATGAGAAGGCTATTGACCAAACGCCCAGTAAAGAGAGTTTTACATTTCTCTGTGGAGCCATGCAGTGCTACTATGAATTTGATGTTATTCCTTGCTGCAGGTTCATGTGTTCAAGACCCATCAGTGGGCTGGTTTTTATGCGTTTTGACAAACAACTTACGGTGCTGTTGAAAGCTAAGTCAGCACCTTTCTGTTGATTTTCAGGGCAGTGCATTTTTCTGAATCCTAAAGGGGGGGGGGGGTGGTGTTGGGTGAACGTACAGGGCTTGAGCAAGTTGGTGGTGGGTTTCTCTGGATAAGTAAACTTTATGCTGAATGAAAAGAAATGCAAATGCAAACGAGAGCGTTGCCTGAACTTTTGCTGAGGCAGCGTTTGGCTCTCTGGACCCCGTAGCAGAGCGGGTTTAGGCCCCTCACCGTGGTCATCACTCACACTCGCATCAAAGGCACTCATACAGCACCCAGATCACACACTGGCACACACATACACCCACACACTCTTGAACACACACATACACACACACACGCAAACACACATTTAGTCTATTGTGTATATGTGTGTGTGTGTGTGTATGCGCATCTATCCGAGGATGGAAGCAGAGATGCAGATATTTTTGTCAATGTGCTGTGATCTAATAGCGGCAATGTTACAGAGGTGCTTTGAAGACAGATGCTAGTGTGATGTATGATTGTGGCTGAGTACAGAACAGTCCATGCTGTAGCTAAGCAGGTTGACTTTGTCTTTCTGGAACACAAAGTTCTACAGCTTTGTAACTAGATGACAGATACATAAACATTTCATCCCCCAAAAAACATAATCAAAAGAGATTGCCTCGACAACATGAACAAATAAATTCATGTTGAGATTAAAGTGCCTTTTGCTCATGGTTAAAGCGGACCATAGTCACGTGACCCCTGACCTCTATCTGTCTGACCTGGACCAAGTGTGGGGTGAGGGGTCAGCGGGGTTGCGTGTGTGCTGCGGCGGGGGCTGTGACGGCGGCGGCTGTGACGACGTCTCGGAGGACTGCAGCATGGCAGCTGGGTGGACGTGCAGTCAGTGTCTTTTAAAACGTCTCCCTCGGTCAGTCAGTCAGTCCTGGCCTGACAGCGCTCATCTGACCACTGCAGGGAGGCTGCGCATTATCACCACTTCCCCTCGAAAATACTGCCCTTCCTCTCTCCTCTCCCCCTTATCAAAAAAGACGTATATTTTGGGGAAGGCAGCCCCACCCCCTCCGTCACCCCCATCACCTGTCCATCCACCCGCCTTTTGCCTACCAGCGCACCGTTTTGACAGCCCCTGGAGAGCACAGTCAGAAATGCCCTCTTCCTGACTCCCACTGCTGTGTCTCCCCTGACTTGTTCATACAGGTATTATATTTATAAAGCACAGACTCGGAGTAGCAATCAGCGGTCCGTTTAGTCAGCCAGGGGACTCAGCAAGCTCACATTGTTTTCCAGTAGGTATGGCCCATGGTACTGTTCTGGTTAAGACCAGGAGGTGTCTTTTCTGTCTCAGGGATCTAAAATACTCCACTTATAACCTAGAGATACTGTACAGGCCTTGAGGTTTTAATGGAGTTTTTTCACACGGTCTGGACTTACGTTTGGCACCCCCTTATCCTGCTGAGGTGAGCCTGTGGGAGTTGAGCTGAAGTTCACTTCAAGGTTACCATTCATTAATACCTATATTTCACACTGAGGAACAGTTTAAAGTGGGATTGGCATCGGCTCAGGTCATTTCATTTTCATATTTCGAGGCTGTCTACATATACTGGTCATATACATGAGTGTGCCTTCTTAGTTGTCAGTTAGATGGGTGACCTCCCAGGGACTAAGGCCAGGCCAGGCCATGCCAGGCCAGGCCAGGCCAGGCTTGCTTTGCCAAGATGCTGTGTCCTAGAATAGCCCTGTTATCTGCAGGCAGCAACAGGTCATGTCAGGCTAGCTGAGAGGCTTACTCTACCTGCAGAGGAGGTGAGGGAGGTGCCAGGCCACACACACACACACACACACACACACATAAACAAACACACACATGTACACAAACACACTGAAAGCCTACAGAGACCACACCCACTAACCCACAGACAGACACACACACACACACACACTCACACACACACACACACACACACACACACACACACACACACACACACACACACACACACACACACACACACACTCACACACTCACACACACACCAGCCAGGAAGGGAGGGAGTAGATTGGCATTGCTTACCCTGCTGATAGAGAGCTCCCTGACTGTGAAGGCATCCAGATAGTCTATTGACCAGCTTACAGGTCATGTAGTTCACTTGCACAGACCTGGCCAGTGCTGAGGTAAGGAAAGTCCTTCTGCTGGCTAGCCTTTAGGAACAAACAGCTTGTGACCGTATCCTTTGTTACTACAAGGTGTATGGACAGGGCACAGCCTGCGGCAGTGTTGTATCATGCCCAGAGTTGCACGCGCCAGCCATGTATGCATGCATGACACATGCATGTTGTGAGTGCATAGGCGTGTGTGTTTTTGAATGTGCGGAGCCATCTGTTTGCAGCTTTAGCAGTCTTCCAGTGCTGGGGTTAATCTGTGCATGAGGGGCCATGGCCTACTTTAACTTTCTGCTCACTCACTGAGTGGAGTGTGCTCTCTCCCTCTCCCTCTCCCTCTCTCTCTCTCTCTCTCTCTCTCTCTCTCTCTCTCTCTCTCTCTCTCTCTCTCTCCCTTTCCCTCTCTCTCTCTCTCTCCCTTTCCCTCTCCCTCCCCCTCCCCCTCCCCCCCTCTCTCTCTCTCTCTCTCTCTCTCTCTCTCTCTCTCTCTCTCTCTCTCTCTCTCTCTCTCTCTCTCTCTCTCTCTTGCTCTGTGCTTCCTACACTGCTCTGCAGATGATAGGAGTCACCACAAGATTTACTTAGCACCTCTCAAACGATCGCATCTCCGTTTTAAAACGCACACAGTTTTCCGTGATATCAAACGAGAGAGGACACATGGCGTGTGGGTTCTCTGACTCATGCACGAGTACCACATATGCGAGATAGCCGGCAGTCCACAGTAGCCTGTTGAGAAGCTGGCTCAGGTCTCACATGGTTGTACATAGGCCAACAAGTGTAGGGCGGTAACGTTTAAACAACGCATCTCTGCAGCCACGTACAGTAGGATTTGCAGCTAAGCTATTGAGACTGCTAAACTATGATATTTTAGCTATATTGTTTACATTGTAGGGTAGCCTCAGTTAACTGACAGCGATAGCAGCAGTGGCCACATGAACAAGGATGAGGGGGTGCAAGGAGAAGGGTGGATGGGGTGGGTGCTCAGTGGATTGGGATTGATAGTAGGGGAGGAGGGGGGGGGAGGGGAGAGGTTTAGTTGGATTAAGCCGTAAACTACCATGTGAAACGTCGCTGACATCCGCTGACCTCGTCCGCTGACCTACTGAATTCCCCAGCCAAGGACCCTGACCCACACAAACCAAGGAGAGTCAGCATGGCAGACAGACAATGTTGGAGGCCCGGCCAGGCTAGACCAGGTCAGGCTAGACTTGGCTAGGCTAGGCTAGAGCCTTTCCTTTTTTACAGTCCTGCCACTGTACAGAGAAGGCTGTGTGTTGAGGGGAGGGCTAACTTGTTTGTTTGTGAATAATGAATGAGGTGCCTTTTCTAATGTGGCCCCCCTGGTCCCAGTGAGTGAGCCTCAGCCACACTGTCACGCTTGCTGTCACGTACATAATCTAGCAGCTAGCATGACGGGACACACTGCAAGAGCAAACCAAGAAGACAAACGATTTCACTGACTGCGAGACACCAATTATTTGATTTCAATGACGTCCTGATTGAACAGTTGGTAGTTTCTCGTAAGACGACAGTGACTACAACAAATGACACTCGTTACTCTAAATGTCAGTCTCAAAAGAGACGGTGGCTGTAGTCTGTTGTTGTTGTGCATCCTGGCTGAGCTGTGAGCGTTCGTGGTTGATGAGTTGCCAACGAGCAGCTGGGTACAGACACAACTACCACCTGAGATTCACTCAGGGGCCCCAGCCCCTCGCCCGGCGGGTCCCCCCCCCCCCCCCCCACGCCTCACACACATCAGAGGGCATAGTGTGTGAGCCCAACGCACTGTGAAGCCCAGGGGCCCCCTACAAAGACGAGGACAAATAACCTTCTGTGTTTACAACGGTGTGTTGGCATGGAGGGCGCCTGGTTCTGCCCCTCAAAGTCACTTTGACAATGCGTGGGAATCCTTTGTCCGGGGCCCGGCGGAGCCCGTCTGTGTCCCGAGGTGAGCTCATCCCGATCGAGGCCACCGGGGTCCAGTGCGGCGCGATGCACGCTGCACCAACACTCAATGGTATCGGCTGCTGGTTCACAGCATCGGAGAGTTGTGATTTTCCGAGAGTGGGTGTGTGGGGTTAGGAGTGGGGGTAGTGGGGAGGTGTGGTAGGCTGGTAGGTCGGAGGGGTGGAGATACTCTAGAGTGGAGACTGGCAGCTGGACGTGAGCTCCGGTGGGAGAGACAGATTAAAGAAGTGTCTATTTCAGTCTGGCCCGCATCCTAGTTAGGGGGTGGTAAGGCCGCTGCCGCAGCTTCTCCTGGAGAGACGGCTGTGTTTACCTCCTCCTGCCTGGCCGGTCCAACACAGCCAGAGGCACGTCACATCACAGCATCACAGGCATCTGTTTGAAACCGAAATAAAAGTGAGGCCATGAATAAAAGAACCCCCCTATGAATAAAAGCACAGGGCTGCGATGCAAATGAACCATCATGCGGCGGTGTGCTGAGAGAAGGAGAGAAGGGGGGGGAGAGGGAGAGGGAGAGGGAGAGGGAGAGGGAGAGGGAGAGGGAGAGGGAGAGGGAGAATGAGAGAGTGCTTGTTTTACTCAGGCATAGGTGCGCCTGTGATGGCACTGAGAGGAAAGTAGATGAGAGCAGAGAGTAATATAGAGGGGGAGTACAAACTCGGGAGAGAGCAAGAAAGAAACACACACACAGACGCACACACAGATGCAGGGAGGGAGGTGGTCTCTCAGAGGTATGGGTTTCTATGCATTAATAAATAGGAATTTTGACACTTGGCTCCCGGATGAAAGGAGAAAGCTGTTTAAACGGAGCCTCGCCAAAGTCTCTTCTACTACTGCCTGAGGTGCCTTTCTCAATTAGTGCTCCCTGGAAACACAGGCCTCCTTCCTCGCTTTTCTTTTCTCCCTCTTTCTTTCTCTCCTTTGTGTTTCCTTCATCTTTCTCCCCATTCTCTTTGTTTCTATCTCTATCCTTCTTTCCCTCCTCTCACATCTTCCTGTGGCCCGATTCCTCTCTCCTCTTCCCCGTTCCCTCTCTCTCCTCTCATCCCACATCCTCCTTCTCGTTCTCTCTTACCCCCCACGGTTTGGTCCTGATTGATACTGTAGATCACAAGTAGAGGAAGGAAGACCTCAATACCCGACTAACTCCCTAGCCCGTAAGTCTTACGGGCTAGGGCTTGAGCCTCTCCACTCCAGTCAGATCCACAGACATGTCTGGGTGGGAACAGGCCACCAGGGAACCAGGGGTGGGGAAGAATTGCGCAGCAGTTAGGCCAGTCGATATTGTTAGGCCAAGCCACTCTCCACTCGCCCAAGGCAAGGCTTGAGGGCTGCTAGACAGTAGTATAGGGAGAATGTTTGTTTATAAAATAGTAATGGCACCAGCATTGTAAACAAAACGGAGTGGGGTAGGTTGGGTGACTCGTCAAAGTAGCTCTCTCCTCAGACAGACTGGGAGACAGGAACACCCCTCAGGACAGAACTGAACAGAACAGAACTGCTTGGGGGGGTTCAGTACAGTGCCGCTGGACCATTGGGTTGTAGCGACATGGAACCACAGCTCTCTGACATGGAACCGGCAGGGCTACCTCTGTCTCTGAGCAAGAAAGGGCTAACTTATGCATGAGAAGCCTTCCCTGAGCAACACAGAACGCTGGGCACCAACACTGCCAACTTCCTGCACAGAAACATGGACCTTTCTATGTGTGGATGGAGGTGTTTATTGGTTGATGAAAATGTGAGTCATGTAATCATACATTTAATGGATACTTCTCAGAAGATTTGGAAGTTCATATCCTCGTATACACGGTCTCCTTTCTCTGTATTTTCTTCCTAACTGTCCTGTTAGCCCGTGTTTCCGTTTGAGTTCATGTGCGTGTTGCTGTGTGTGTGGTGTGTGTGGGTGTGCGTGGGTGTGCGTGCGCGTGCGCGCGTGTGTCTGAACAGTATGTCCGTGTGTGTATGTGTGTGCCTACAGTATGTCTGTGTGTGTAAAGTGGGATTTAAACGTGTTAGATACTGCAACTGTTAACAGGCTGTGACTCACCATTCCATTAGTTTCAAGATGCACTACTAAATACTTGAGTAGGCCATTATCCATGGCTAAGTTAAGAAGTAGTGGTGACAGAGGAGGGGGTGTTCTGCCCCCCAGTCCCACAAACATCTCGTGCCTCAGAAATGGTTTCACCACTCATAAAGGATGGCACCATTTTTGTTTGAGCCCAGCGCTAGTACAATGGGCTCATTTTAACAATTGACATAAACCTAAACCTAAAATCACATTGAAATGTGTTTGTGTTGGGAGTAAACTAACATGGGCGGGGCTTCAGTCATAATCCCATGCTGGAGTGGAGGGCCACTGGCTAAATCTTTGCTGTGCAATAATGAGGCAATCCCAGCAATCCGATCTTTCTCTTGCTGAGACAATGAGTAAACTGCAACAATGATATCACTTTTAGAATCCAGAACTGACATGAACATCAAATCCCTTCTCAGAAAGGTAACATGGTTTCCAATGCGCATTCTCTTGTTTTCTGTTCTGTTTGTCCCTAACGGGCATCCTTACACGTTGCCCCCCAGCTCGCAAGACGTCTGTGGTTTGTTGTGAGGTCAGCAGGGCTTACAGGCAGTTCGGGCGGCTCGGTTCTCTAATCCAGGTTTGGGAAAAATGACACTCCAGCTTCTGAGAGCAGAACATAGCAGGAGCCTTGGAGGAGTTTGGGAGGATAAGCTGATGCGCCTTGGATTTCTCCGCCCGGAGCTCCTACTCCTTCTCTACTCCCCTCGCAACTTTCCCTTCCTTTTCTCTTGTTGCCGTGCTTTATCTGCTGCGCGTGAAACAGGATTACTCTCTGCTGCTCCGTCAGATAGAGACTCCAACTCACAGAGGTTGAGATGGTGTGGAAGAATTTGGTACCAAGGGTCACGCAGGGTGGTGTTGTGTCAACATTGTACAGAAGCTTTGAGACGTTGTGTTAAATATTCTATCTTTGGATTTCACGAATTCCTTCAAGGCCTTATGGTTAGTGACAGAGTGACTTCAGGCCACTGCTGAGACCTCTAGAAAAGTATAATCTGCCATGAGAAGATTGATTCACTGACAGGAAGTCATTCTTTTTTTGTCTATAGAAGGATCTTGGAGATTAGGAGGCTGTTAAGATGTGATTGAATAAGATTATACACTCCAGAGACAACATCCACACATCAAGAGTTTACAGCCAATATCCCAAGGGGGATGTGTAAGTCTAGTACACAACAGAAACTAGTACAGATGAGTATTTGTGCAATTGTACATTATCCCGAGGGGCCACTTCTTAATTCACAGGTCTTTTTCCACAAGAGGAAGTCATGAAGTCTTTACAATCGTATTACGTTTCAAATTATTGATCTTGATCCCCAACAGATCCCCACAGATCGCTTACTATGAGCGGTAATATGATATGCTCATATTTCTGTCGTTCAGCTCCGTAGCTCTAGCTGCAGACTGATGGCTGGCAGTCTGGGGCCTTAGCCAGAGGATAGCGTAGGACGTGTCTGTGGACAGCCAGTGATCAGCGAGCAGTCTGTCGGCCGTGAGATACCAGCTGGCTCCAGCAGCCATATTCTACTGTACTCCCACCTAGGATATATCAGCTTATGCCATAATCACCCTCTTACGTCTGAGCATATAACAGCTACAAGGACAATTCTCAGGACATGCCCAATTTCTCCTAATTTGATTACGGTCATTGTGTAGAGATAAGATGGCTCCCCACCGGGTTTGGGACGTAGACGTATGTTTATGGGAGAGATATAACTCAATTTAAGCCTTAATGTGCTTAGCTGCTCCAGAAATAGGATGTGCGAACATATTTTTCTATTACAGTTAGCAACGTTTTGACAGCTAGGCAGGATACTGGGTTGTTGGTTAGAGGTGATAGCATCTCATTTGGAAAATGCGTTTCACTAAGCATTCAAGATATAGAGCATTAAAAAAGGTTAGCATTAGACTCAATAGGCTATATTCACATGGGTGTTTGGAGATACAGTCGCTAATTCAAGCTCTTGAATGTACAGCTAGGTTAGAAATGAAACATTGTTTTTGTTTATGCTTGACAAGTCAGCTTTTTTTCTACATTTAGCCTTAACATTGTTTGAGATATTTCCTAATGTGGTGTTCATTCAGCAGTTTAAACAAAGACCCTAGTTATCAACTTAGTTTTGAAAAATAATGTTTTGTACCCTGTAGAGATGTAACGGTTGAGTGAGCATTGAAACAGAGATGCATGGTATAATTAGACATGACCTTTTCTTGTGAAAAATAGTAGTGATGTACAGTGGTTACAGAGTTCTCTAATGCTACCATAAAATATGCGGTTTGTGTGACTTTTCTGGGCTAACATTGTGACTGTAGTTATTTTGGTTATTGGTTTATTTATAGCTTAAAGAGAAGGGAATTGAAATCTCTTTAAATGAATTCATGATATTTCAATATCAAATGTTGTTTAATGTTCTCTGTTGAGGTTTCTTTCAAGTTTAGACACAAAGTGTTATCTCTAAATATCTAAATATTTGTTTCTTTCTCTTTCTGTCCCTCCTCCTCTGTTTTCCTCTGCAGTGTCTGTAAGGGCGTTGGACGTGACCGTGAGCCAGAGCAGTATTCAGGTAGCCCGCGGCCAGGCGGCCATCTTGCCCTGCTCCTTCACCACCAGTGCTGCTCTCAACAACCTCAACATTATCTGGATGGTCATACCGCTGTCCAATGCCAACCAGCCAGAACAGGTACACATATCCACACCCTACTGTGTTGTATGCTGTGTTGCCCAATGCAACGGAACACAAACGTCTGTAAAAGCCTTTTTGACCAGCCTTTTTGAACAGTGCACTGATACAAGAAGAGGTAATGAAAATAAAATGAGGGATAGAGAGTTGGATGAGGAAGCACATGTGAGCGTGGGTTGAACCCCAGGGAAAGTGCTTGGTATGAAGTAAAGCTGAGAACCTTGAGGCCAGTTCCACAGCGTAATGCCGAGCATCATCCACTCCTACCGTGACGCGGGCACTAAATTCGTATTTCTGGCACACTGCTTAGAACCTAACCAGCTACACAGAGGGCCAGTAGAGCACCATAGCTGTATGCGGTATTACTTTATTTTGAAGGGGCTCCTATAGGGCCTATGTAGACTTCAACAAACATCAAATTACCATCAACTCACATTAACCATAGTCCATTAGATACCTAGTGTGTAGGGATTGGGTGTCTGTAGAATTGATTGGAGCCCTTACAAAAAACCCTGTATGGCAGCCAGTAACACTCTGGCACTGAGGCTTCAGGACCCCTTCTGGGCTTGGGGGAGGGGCTGCCCAGTACAGCTCATTATGTACCTGACCCACCATCACTTTACTGGAGTATTCCCTGTCAACCATGGAGCATGTGCAGACAAGGCTTTGAAAGTCCAGCCAGGACCGGATGAATTCAAGCTGCTCCATGGCCAAACCGAGGCCACGGTGTGTGTGTGTGTGTGCGTGTGTGTGTGTGTGTGTGGGTGTGTGGGGGTGTGTATGCTGTATGGCCATCAAACAGAGAGAGCACAGGTTTCTCTCCTGGCCCCTTTGATTCCATCTGAGTAGTTTTCCTGTGCAGCTGCAGGCCCCCTGAACCTCACCTGCCTCCGTCACTCTCAGCCCCGGCCACATAACGCAATGATCTTCTGCACTAATTAACCCGCGCTCACGACAGGCCCCACAGGAGCAGCTGTTCGCACTAAATACATACACACAAACACACGCACACACACCCACGCACACATGCGCGCACACACACACACGCACAAATACACACACACGAACACACACGGACGGGCAGTGGCATTGTCTTGCAGAGATGTACATCTCACACACACAATTTCTAAACAGTCTACTAAATATACACCCATAGGTAGGGATGCGTTCAAATGGAAAATATCCAGAAGGAATCTGACGGATTCAGATTCAGAACACATGCACCGAGCACACGAGCACACCTACATGCAAGGTTACACTACACACACACACACACACACACATACGTGCAGTACAAAAAAACAAGATAAACAAATGAGCATGTGTACTGTACAGTACACCCGCTCCACAGTGAAACAAGGGAGAAGTTCGGTAGGGCACATTGGCAGTCCTGACCTCCTTCAAACCTGCTTGGGCAACATTTTCACGTAAGCATCACTGAGATGGGACGTGGGGGTGGAGGGGCGGAGGGGCGGAGAGGTGGAGAGGTGGAGAGGTGGAGGGAGCGGAAAGGTGAGCTGCTGTGTCTGGAAGGTTCTAGCAGGAAGGAATGATTCCACCCGCATCATTCAAATGGTGCTGATGTATTCTCAACAGGGTACAGATGTGATGTGTGTGTGTGTGTGTGTGTCTGCGTGCGGGTGTGTGCATGTCTGTGCGCATGAATGTGTATACTGTACCTACCATAGGGGATTAGCTGGACCAAACACATTGTATACTTCAGGTAGTGGCCTAGCACATCATCAGCACATGCTCGTCGGCCTGGCACATGTACTCGCTCTCTAGCACGACATTATGTGTGCATGGGTATTGTCATCTGCCAACACGCCATCCCTGCAGACACGTGTCCTGAGTATAGCAGGTCATTAGCTCCCAAGCTGAGGTACATTACATGTCGCCCGTCCAACGACATTCTCAGTCTCATTAGGAGGCTGTGGTCCACAGTGTCTGCCCAGGGACAGGCGCAGCTCATTCAGGTGCTGTGAGGACACCTGCTATGCGTGAACCTAGCTGGTTAGCTGTCTAAAACATTGACAGCAGTTCGGTTCAGTGCTGCTGCCTAATGCTGACACATACAAGGTCAAGGTCACATGTGAGGAAGTAGCTGTCGTGTGGGATTATAGACAAAGACAAAAGGCCATTATTAATTACTGAACGGAGCCTGTACACTCTCACACTAACACACACACTCACGAGCTATCTCTCTTTCTCTTGTTCCCTCTTTCTCTCAAACATACCTTCTCTTGGCCCCCCCCCCTGCACTAGGCAAACTCCCAGCACTCCTACCCCGCAATCCTCCTACCAAGACTGTATGCATGCTCGAGCAGGATGGAACTCTACACTCTCCCTTCCCTGTGGTTCCATTGAAGTGTTTGTGTAGCGGTGCAGGCTTCCCACTTGGTGCTGCCGCCGTCTGTTTACATTGTCGTCCTTCTGAGGAGATGAGGAGGTGAAGGGATTCATTTCGGCACCAGGTTGTTTACTGTATCTTTGATACCAGGCATCAGGTTTCGAAACGAGGACATCAGCAGCGTTCTGCCTCCTTCCGTTACATTCTGAGGCTTTAACTGCCTTGGCATGAGTCCCTGGACAAAACTATTTCTGGGGAATGGTGAAACTTTACCATGTGACGCACCGCCCGATTCTAAACACCCTCAAAGGTACCAAAATAAACTTCAGAGTGAACCCCCCTGCCCCCCTCCATCTCTGTCTATTCTGCCTCATCTATTGTGCTGTAATTGTTGTCACAGCACTTAAAGTGTGAACCAACCTTCCCAGCAGCTTCGCCGCTAGGAAGCCGGCCGATTGATAAATGCTAAGATCCACAGCCAAGCTGCTAAATACTTTTGTGTTTGTTTACTCCAATCCTTTCCTGTGGATCCCAGATTAAGGCAGATAGAGAGCCAGGCACTGCGTCGGACAGCAGACCTGGAAAAAAATCTGTCCATTTTCCTCCTCTGGACTAATGAAATGTTTTCTTGAGCCCTAGGTGTGACATAATCCAGATACACACGCATCCACACGCAAACACGCACACCCATCCACACGCAAACGAGTTCAAACACACTGTACGGTTGATTTGTTAGGAAAGGGCAGGTGGTGTGGGGGGTGGGTGGGTGGGGTGCTCTGGGCGTGGCAGTGGTAGTGGACGTAAACACATATCCCACCTACCAATTCAGGGTGGAGAGGGCGATCGAGCAGATGCTTCAGTTATATCACAAAAGGAAGGCTGCGATGCATGACCGAGTGTTTTAAACAGGGTTGCCGTGGGAGAAATCGTTGGAGGATATACTGTAGTCTGAAGGTGACAGTATATCCTCCAGAGAGGAGAGAGGGGGGGTTTAGTTTCAAACGGGGTTATGGTGGAAGAGATTGGCGGAAGATATAGAATGGAAATGAGAGGAGTGTGAGAGATGGTGGGTTTATGAAGGTATAAAGGATTAACCAATGGTTTTTACAGACAGTATGAAGTCTCGCTTGGTTAGAGTAGCGTTGAGGTGTATACTGTAAGAGTTATTTTTAGAGCTTTAAGAGGGAATAGAGACGGATTACAGTCTGGGGAAAAGAATGGGTTACAGTCTGTTCTGATACCATGACTTTGACAAATATGACAAATTATTTCAGGTACATTTTTGAGTTACGGTTACATAGGTATATGGGGGAGGTACTGCGGAAGTCTGGTTTTAAAGGTTTGGATGGGGTGAGGGTGTGGAGGTTTGGATGGGGTGAGGAGGGTTGGATAGGGTGAGGGTGTGGAGGTTTGGATAGGGTGAGGGTGTGGAGGTTTGGATAGGGTGAGGGTGTGGAGGGTTGGATGGGGTGAGGGTGTGGAGGTTTGGATGGGGTGAGGGTGTGGAGGTTTGGATGGGGTGAGGGTGTGGAGGTTTGGATGGGGTGAGGGTGTGGAGGTTTGGATGGGGTGAGGGTGTGGAGGTTTGGATAGGGTGAGGGTGTGTGCGTGGAGGTAGCAGGGTGGCAACCAGTAGCGCTGGACCTGAGGCCAGCGCTTTCGCTCTGTCAGGGCGCCATCTGTACGGGGGCCATGACCTCTTTGTTGCCTGCGCCGCTCAACGTAGCCAACGAGGTCACATGGGAGGCGAGGTGATCTCAAGCACACATGGATAAACCTCCCCCACACACCCACACACACACACACACACTGAAGTTCAGACATGTACGGGCACAAAAAACACACGGCACAGGATATTACAGGAACACACTCTGGCATCATACACGCACACACACACACCACATACAGTTGCGTGTGAGTGATTGTATCACTTTCAGACAACATGCAGCTTATTGTCACAGGTTATGAGAGGGAGGCGGGAGGGAGAGGTACAGCCGGGTCGCTATGGTGACGTCAGCCGGTAGAGCTACTGCAGGCTCAGGATCAGGACAGAGAAGCAGACTCACTCAGTGTCTGGCTCTGGAGACTGGTGGAGAGACTCACTGAAGAAGAACACACACACACATGCACGCACACTTACAAACCCATCTAACACACTGGCATGAACACAAATGGGTACGTGGGTAGGCACACACACACGCTTACACAAATACATTTGAAAAAATACACTGGCACACACACACACATGCAATAATGCTCACACACATATACACACATGCGTTTTCCAAATGTGTTTCCAAACACACACACACACACACTCTGGCTGCAGTGGCGTTCTGGGATCTTATCACAGCTGAGGAGCTGCCTATTCATCTGCACATAAGAGGACCAAGCACACAACGCTCAGGAAATTGCGCTGCCGCAATTTACAACCGTTAAGCAGGCAGCAGTGTGTGCTACTGCAGTGTTCAAGTGTGTTTGTGCGTGTGTGAAGTGGATGGTAGTGTGTGTATGTGTGTGTGTGCGTGTGTGTGTGTGAGGGCGGGTGGGTGGGGGGCGAGGGGGGGGGGCATAGAGCTCTGGTTCAGTGCCTGACTAGGCCTTTGAACATGCCAGTTCAATGAGGGTTCTTTTTAAACACGAGTGAATAGCCTCTCTGATACCCGCCCCCCCCCTCCCCCCCCCCCCCACCAAGCCCCCTGCCACCGTGTCTTTGTGAGCCAGCTCGGAGGGTGAGGTACTCTTCATGTGGAGGGTGGGCTGCAAATGAGTTGTTCATCCAGGAAAGTTCAAAGCTGGGGTGAAGCTTTCAAACACCTCAAGCTCTTGTAACAATCTGCTCTCACAAACGACCCACATAAGTTCAATCGCCGTGTGAATTTTCCTTTTGATGCTTTGACATTATGTTTACATCACTGAGTACAACCAGTGCTTTTAGATTTGAGGGGAGATCAAAACCAGGCTAGTAATTATGTCACACTCTTAGTAAGCACGTTTTGGGGTGCTGGTCATGAAGAGTTGACAAGAGGCCAATAAAATGTCCTCCTAGCTACTAGAATGTACTTTTGTTATTTGGCTATTCTGAGTCAGGCAAAAAATTAGATTAAGGTTAAATTATATACCATATAACTACCTAGTTATATATATATATCCCCCTATCAAGTCATCAGATCAGTCATGGGAGATTTTTTACAGTGCAAGGATGCCCTCTAGTGTTAGCTAACTACGATAGTAGATCCAGTTGTTATAAGACCGATTCAGTAAAATGTGTAAGATCTGTGATTTACTGACATTGTTGTAGTTTAGTTGCTGTTGCACTCTTGATGGCATTTGTCTTCCTTTTGTAACTGTCTTCCTCCATGTCTCTTGCTCTCTCTCTCTCTCTCTCTCTCTCTCTCTCTCTCTCTCTCTCTCTCTCTCTCTCTCTCTCCTTCTCCCCTCCGTCTTCAGGTGATCATCTACCAAGGTGGGCAGGTATTCAGCCTTGCCAACCATCTGAATGGCAGGGTGGGCTTCGTGGCCACCATGCCCAGCATAAGTGCCTCCATCTTCATCAACAACACCCAGCTGACGGACACAGGGACCTACCAGTGCCTGGTTAACAACCTCCCAGACAGAGGGGGGCGCAACATCGGGGTCATCGGCCTTACCGTGCTGGGTAAACCCACCTTAGAGGCAGAAACAAACAAACAGACAGACAGACACAGAGAGAGAGAGAGAGAGAGAGAGAGAGAGAGAGAGAGAGAGAGAGAGAGAGAGAGAGAGAGAGAGAGGGAGAGAGGGAGAGAGGGAGAGGCAGAGGGGGAAAGGGAGAGGCAGAGGGAGACAGAATGAGAGAGAGAGAACATGTATCTGTGAAGAACAAATATGTATGATATCAACGTCACGCTAACTTCAATGCCCCCTTTCTCTCCCAGTGCCCCCCTCGGTGCCAGCGTGTCGTGTCCAGGGCACGCTGGACGTGGGCAGTGACATCATGCTGATGTGCAGCTCCGATGAGGGGATCCCCACGCCCACCTACTCCTGGGAGAAGCTGGAGTCTCTGCCCAAGCTGCCCCACACCGCCATGCAAGGTACTAAACCCCTGGCCGTCGGAGTGCCCTTTTGCCCCACCTTCGCTGGTAAATCACATCTTCTACGAGTCACACACCAGGCCACGCCCATCTGCCACACCATGCCCCGCCCACCAGACCCTGACTCTGACCCTGAAGGGTGTGACTTGTGCGGTTCAGTGATCTCAGTATGTGTATGTGTGTTTAAATTGTTTCTGACATTGAGAGAGAGGGAGATTGTACTGTACACCTGTACTGCAGTGGGTGTATATATGTGTGTGTGTCTGTATGTTATGTAATGATGTGTGTTTGTTATGATTATGCTTGGGGCTTGCTATACACCTTGTCTACCTTTTATCTCTAAACCCCTCCCAACTCTTATGAAGATCTGCTAGGCTTAGTTTGTTGTAAAAAATATGTTAGAATTTCAAACCAGCCAATCAAAATAGAATGTCAATGATCTATCATGTCCTACCAGATGTTCAGGGCAGTTGAGTTGGGAGGGTCTAAGAGGTAGAGGGCAGTATGTGTGCTGGTCACTGTCTCTCCTCTTCTTTCCAGCTGTGAGCACAGCTCAGTGTCTGAACTTCACCTCCACGCCGCCCTCTGATAATATCTGGAATTCTTTAACACTTTTATATTATTTGGGTATCCTATCTGATGTGCTGGATGGGTGGAGTTTGCAGGTCTGGGATCGCACATTGTGTTGCACTGGCCATAATAGAATCAAGCACAGATCAAGTGAAAGAATTCCAGATACTGTTGAATCCGGGTCGGCTCACCATCATACACTACTGATAAATTCATCTCAATGCTACTGTCCTCAGGGACATATTGACAATGTTGTGATGTTTCAGGGATCTTGAATTTCCTTTGGCATCAAGAAAATGATTTGAATAGAAATTGAAACACAAGAACATGATTGTCTTTTCTGAAAACATTTGAGGGCTTGAACATCCAGGCACTCAACAAAACTATTGTCAAAACATAATACTGGAACTGCTGTATGTTGCTGCATGTGTCTGAAACTCATTCACACTGCACAGGAGTGAGCTTTTTATTGAGTTTTGCTGAAAAGATATCTCTGTTTCCAGACTTTCCTTCTCAAGCCCTTCTCTCCCCCCCCCCCCTCTCTCTCTCTCTCTCTCTCTCTCTCTCTCTCTCTCTCTCTCTCTCTCTCCCTCTCTCTCTCTCTCACTCTCTCACTCTCTCACTCACTCACTCACTCACTCACTCTCACTTTCACTCTGTTGTTTTGGGCAGTAGACGTTAAGCTGCTCAGTTCCATGGCTCTATCTCTTTGCAAATAAGCACAGAAGGATGGAGAGCCAAGGAAAGAGACAGAAAGAGAGAGAGTATAAGAGTGAAAGAGAGCGAAGGGGCAGTAGAGAAATCTAGGTCAGCAATCTGGATCTGAAAACTCTCACTATGTGCTCCTTAAACTCCCAGGGCACAGTGGGCTGTTCTTAAAGGCAGTAGCATGTTTCGAAAGTAAGCTCATGCACAGAATATAATGGTTATTTTGTGAACCATAATCTTACCTAATGTTCCAGTTGTAGGTTGGAGGATCGTAAGGCCGGAGACGCTTGGTGTTTGTCCCGGCTTGGGAAACCCAATACAATTCTGGTTAGATGTTCAGGGAGATAATTGACTTGTTAAAATCTGACTCCAATTTTATGACATGAAACTCTGGCGTCGGTAAAAATCGTCTACTTGATCAGAGCATCGACCCTAAAGTATGCGTGTTCACTAATCAGTCGTTTCTCATTACTATAATATGGATTTAACCATAGTAGACCTAGTATGTAAACCAATCACTCAGAGGCTCCGGTAAATTCCTTCGGAGCGTGGAGATCCACCGTAAGTGACTCAGAGGCCTTAGGTTAAAACCTACTTCAAAAGTCTATTTTTATAATCAGTATTAGTCGCATCAACCAGACTAGATCAAAGTTTTCACCGCCGTAGCGTGATAGATACGTTTCAAGGAGAACAAGTAACTTAAAATGCACAATAATAGTTTATTATGTAAATAGTAAGATAATCAATACAATGATAATGAAATATCATCAAATACAAAACATACCTTCAGAGCAATGGTTAACAAAGGTATTCACTATGAAGACTAGGCACCTAACGCACTGGAGCTTGTAACGTAAACAGAACTCAGTGAGTGGTAAAAACTTCTTCCTATTTACACCCAAACCTGACTAAAATGGGGACACCGGTCATATGACTGAAAAGTTGTCTAACGTCTACAAATTCAAATTGGATCATTAATCAAGGCTGCAGTAGACCAAGCGGTGCCCTTGCAAGACAAGGGAATATGTTAAACACATGTTGGTTTGCTGCAAGCACAAACTCTGTAAACCCTGTAAATGTACATGTTACAGCAATACAATTATTTCTAGAATGTAATACATAAAATAAGAAATAAAATCATATCAAACATGACATTAAAAGCTGTTTAGAACAATATTTACAAGACCACAACTTTTAATGATAATTTCAGAGTCTTCCTCGGTCCACCTTCCTCTTCAACTGTTGAGATTGTTGAGACTGTTGAGATCCTTCCTCTTCAACTGTTGATTAAGGTGTGTTTGTCATTTTAGCATTCAAGCAAATCAACGAATGTCCCAGACGAGTGTCTGGGTGACCAGTGACAAAGGGGCTGCCAAAACAGCCCTACACAATGGACTAAAAAAGTGGTAGTTTGGCGCCCTCTAAAGGTGTGTTGTTGCAGTGGTCATACTAAGACCCTGGAAGCAGCACTGTTCATTTTGACCTAGATGATGACCAAGAGTTTCCTGTTGACTATAATACAAATGATTGACAATAGAGTCATGGTTACCCTAGGTTACTTTTAAGTGTGTGTGTTTGTATGCCTGTCTGTGTGTGTGTTCCTGTCCGTGTGTGTGGACAGGAACATCTGTGTGAGGATTTGTGCAAGCGTTACATACCTGGATGTGCATGCCTGTGTGTGTGCCTGTGTGTGTGTGTATGTGTGTGTGTTAACCCCCCTTCCTCTTCTTGTGTGTGTCCCCAGACCAGATGCAGGGGACAGTCACACTGAGGAACATCAGCACCAGCACATCTGGATTGTACCAGTGCATCTCCTCCAACGCCATCGGCAAGAGCACCTGTCTGCTCAACCTGCAGGTGGTAGCACGTAAGTAGCTCTGGACATTGTGTAAATTATAACAACATAAAAGGAAACATTTTTGGACTTGTAGAAGGGCCTTACTGCAGCCCACACTCTTCATAAAAAGAACGCTGTGTAGAACCATTTTGACAATGTAGGGTTTCAGACAGAAAAAGCCTTTGAAGGTCAGTTAGAAAAAGTATTTTGTTACATTACAAATGGGTCTATCTGCTCTGAAAAGGATTTTTGGGAGTGCAAATCCACCTGTTTGAAATGCCATGGACAGCCACTCAACCAAATTGAATCATTTGCTTCTCGACTGACAGGCATGTTTTAAGTAGGGAGTCAGGTGGCTGAGCGGTTAGGGAAGCGGGCTAGTAATCAGAAGGTTGCCAGTTCGATTCCCGGCTGTGCCAAATTACGTTGTGTCCTTGGGCAAGGCACTTCACCCTACTTGCCTCAGGGGGAATGTCCCTGTACTTACTGTAAGTCGCTCTGGATAAGAGCGTCTGCTAAATGACTAAATGTAATGTAAATGTAAGTGGGTACAGAGTGGGAGCTACCTGATTAAACTTGCAAGAAGCTGGTGCATGTTTCTGGTGTACGTCTGATGCCATTAGCACCCACTCCCCATATCCATCCATCCCTCTCTCTCCCTCCTCTCCCTTTATTCAAATAGTTCACATGAAGGCTAGAGAGAGAGAGAGAGAGAGAGAGAGAGAGAGAGAGAGAGAGAGAGAGAGAGAGAGAGAGAGAGAGATTCAACCAGATTTTAAGTTTTTATTCATGTTGTAATGCTCAAGAGCCCTAGAGTGACTCTGTAGACCTGCAGGCACAGGCCCTGGGATTTAGTACTTCTGCTGTGAAAGAGGTATTACCATCACGACTGAGTCCCAGTTCAAGACAGACATTTTTAGACTTTCATTTGTCATTAAGAGGTGGGGAAGGGGGGGGGGGGGTAGGCAGCATCGGAAACATGGCTGATATCAAAAACATATACCACACCAACAATTTATGTGTACAGTAGTTTTACGAAATGAATAAAAGAATGAATGACATGCACAGCTACCCACTTAAACAGCCACCCACTCCCACATTACCAACGTATTTGTAACCTGTGTGTCCACTGTCCCCTCAGCCCAGCCCCAGAGTGTGGGTCTGATCGCAGGAACCATCGCCACGGGCATCCTGGCTGTCATCATTTTCTCCCTGCTGGTGGTGGTCACGCTCTTCTACTGGAAGAACAAGAACAAGTACGAGGAGGAGGAGATCCCCAACGAGATCAGGTGGCTCTCCCTTCCATCCCTCCCATATCCATCTATCCAGCCATCCATCCATTCATTTATCCATCACTTCATTCATCAAATCAAATTGTATTTCACTGTTATACAATGTCACAAAGGGGTTCACAGATCCAAAAGCCATCCTAAATTCTCAGAGAAGACACGCCCAACTATCAGGGAGAGAAACAATGAAAACCTTGAGAGGAGTAATTCAGTGATTCATCCATCCATTCATCCATCCATCCATCCTCTCAATCCAGTGTCTTTCATTCATCAAGCTTTGTGGTCTTCAATGAAAATGTATACACACTGGTGTCTGTAACCAGTGTCTGTAGGCCTACTACAAATCAGCCATCCGGGTCGGTCTGGTTTATGCTCAGTCGATTATGTTCATATGAATTTTAAATGTACGACCCCCCACCAAAAACACAAACATTTTTAGTTCCCCCCACAACTTTTACTCATCTCAACCATAATTCGTCATTTCAAACACTCTGGGAGTTCTGATGCTGTTAAAAATGGGCTCCAAATTACTCCCTAGATTAGCTCATAAATCGGTTTGAAAGATAAATCGTGGTTCAAATAGTCCGGTCCTGAGCGTCTGCATGGATAACATCTGTCTCATTTTGGGCTTGACTGCATCTCTGCATGCAGATGTCCTAGCTGGCGGCTTCACACACTTCACACATCACAATCTTCTCTCAGACACAATCGATCACCGCCAAGCTGTACTCCAGTCAATATTCTTCATTACTATATTATTACAACAGAAACACTTTTACAATGGATTTGATTTTCAAGCATCATAGGCTATTTATGGTTGGTGTATTTATTTAGAAAGCAAATTATTAATAATTGAAATAGAATCAAATTCTTTCAGTGACTTTTTTGAAGTTCATCTCTGTATTCGAGGCAATCATTGGGTAATTGTTGTTCAAGTTATTTGATAGGAGATTGAAAAAGACATTGGGGACTCTCAATTCTATTTCAAATCAGTTTTTAGTTTGTAGGGGGACGTTCATAAAGAGACTTCTAGCTGATCTGAGTGCAGCAGTAGATAGAAACCGACTGTAGGTCCCCAGCCGGCAGAGTCTTGCTCTTGCTGCAAGGCGCCTTCTAACAGTTTGAAATATTAATGGGCAAATCATTATATGTTAACAGTAAATATTTTAAGACAATTTAATTGACAACCTCACATAAATCAAATGTATCTCTATTACTGTCAGCTCAAGTTAATTTAAATTGCCAGAAAGAGAGAGAGAGAGAAAGTGCTCACCCCATTGTATGTTTCATGAGTCATGATCGAATACCTTTCCTTATTTATTTAGATGTATTTCTTTGGATATTTCACCAACTTTGATTACAAATAGGCTTTCATATAGAAAACTGCACAAAGTATAACAAACTTGTTCAAAGAAAAGTGTGCTACAGTATGTCAAAGTACATGATTGAGATATGTCTGCTTTTCCATGACCTATCTTCTTTGCCCTTTGCTTTGCTCTGACCTCTCCCTGCTCCCTGCAGGGAAGATGACCTGCCCCCAAAGAGGTCTTCGTCGGTGAAAGCTTTCCATGCAGATGCCTCGTCCTCAGAAAACGACACGCTAACCTCCACCAACACATACAACAGCCGCTACTGGCACAACCCCAAGCCCAACTATGACACCAACTCCTACACCCGTTACAACGGTGACACCCGCCAGACCTTCTCGACAGGCCATCCCCCTGCCACCACAGCAGCCCCGGGTTCTGCCCCGGGTTCTGCCCCGGGTTCCGCCCCTCTCGCCCGCCAGGCCTATTCCAACGGAAGCCACACCCTCCCCCCGCCCAAGACTCTGGTGGTCACCACCAACTCTGCCCCTTCCCCTCCCACCATGGTTCGGAGTAATGGCTCGGTGAGCCTGAAGCCTGTAACCATGGGCTCCCACGGGCAGCACACACACTCGTACGCGGTGAGCCAGGCCACGCTGGAGCGCATGGGCGCCGTTCCCGTCATGGTGCCGGCTCAGAGCAGAGCAGGGTCGCTGGTCTGAACCTATACCCTCCAGAACTTTCTGCCTGGGCCTCGAACCCTCTCTGAACCAGTTTAGGACTCACTCTCTCTGAGAATTGAACCCCCTGTGCACTGTCTGAGACTCAAGGAAGCAGCCTGCCTCCCTTTACTATGATCTCTTTCTATCCCTTTTTAACTGATATATAACTGGTTAACTCACAGAGTTCACTTAATGCCAACTCCATGCTTACTGGATCCCAATCTCAAGCAACATCCAATGTTCTGCTCCTATTGATCCTCTTCTGTGGCAGTTGTGGTCATGATGCTTTACTGATAATGAGTGGAATGACAATCACACAGAGAAGAAGCGGAGGGACTGGAGACAAACTGGATCGTCCCATTAGCCTCAGAACCGGGTCATTGTGATAGTGTGTGATTTCTGTGTGTATATGTGTCTGTCTGTCTGTGTGTGTGTGTGTGTGTGTGTGTGTGTGTGTGTGTGTGTGTGATGAACATCAGATGTGTCAAGTTTCTATTTCCTTGTTCTGTCATTGCTAACTCCTCCCAGGACACCCCTCAGAATGTGCATGTGTATGAAAGTAAAAAAATGCAGTATTAGGTTTCTTTTAATAACTGTTGTTTGAATATTGATTTAAGCATAAACTGTTGGAGATTGATTTCTTCACAGTTGTTTTAAATGATCAAGATGACTTTTTTGGAAATGGCCTTAGAAGCATATAGATGGAAAGTGAATGTTTCAATGGGGAAAAAGTGTGTGGAGAGACAGAAATCCCTGTCACACGATTGGATGGGGTTACAGATATTGTCAATTTGCTCCAGATTGAACGTGTTCATGTATTTTGATACTTTTCCATGTTTGTGGAATTGTATTTTGTTCTCTTTTCAAGAAAGTCACTGTATGGCGCAGATAATGTGATGGTCTCATGACAAAATGGCAGACACAGAGTGATAGAAAAGACAATGGTGCTCATTTTCATCTCAAAAAGGGTTAAAGGTGTTGGTCTATGTTAACCCTAACCCTAACAGTCTACAAAACTAGAAGTAAAGGAATGCTTCATTCACTGAACTTTTGTAAGCACCCTCTCCGGCACAGTCAATTAAGAAATCTCTATTAAGATCTTGCCCTGGCAAGTGCACATTTCTCTCACAAACTCTTCTCACAAAACTACATATGCCTGGAGTTCTGAAACTTGAAACTACGTTTTAAGTCATGCAGACATTTTGGTACTTGTAGTCTGAGCTGTTTGTGAGTGCTGCATACTACATGTTGTTGCTTTGTTGTGACCAAGTCTGGCCCACGTCATTGATGCTCTGAAGAGAACAGCAGGGGACATGTTCATACATCCTTTATAAGACACGAAAAAAACTATATTTGAAAGGGGTGGCTCTTGAAAGAGGCTAACTGTTTTATACTGTAAATATTTTACCTACTACTGGTAGACTAGATTGTCAATCTAAGAAAAAAGTCGGATGTCTGATGGATTTTACATCTCATGTGTCTTAATTTAAGAGGTCTGCTCTTTTCTGTCCTGTTAGACAATGAGGGCCTCATTTACTAACATTGCGACCGCAGCTTAATCTGCGCCTTTGCCCAACCGCAAATAGCGCACGGTATATTTCCGCATTTTGCGTGGTATTTATCAAACCAGATCCTCGTCGGGCAATCAGCGCCTTACTCCGCCCTCTAGTGTTAATTAGCGTGCCGTTAAAAGACGAGAGAAATCGCCTGCATGTTACTGTCACCATGGGTGATACGAGAAAAAGAAGGTTCAGCGAACAGGAGATAGAAATATTGGTTCACGAAGTTACAGCTAACATAAACATGTTACAAGGACGAAATCCACCTCTCCTCCCATCTCTTTGCGGCACACGCCCACTTTCCCTTATACCCTCCCAGCAGCGGTAATCTGCGTTTTTACTCAAGTGCGCTGCCTTTGTAAATACGGTTTTATGTCTTTACCCGCTATTGTACGCCTGAAGTGGGTGCAATCCTGTTAGTAAATGAGGCCCTGATATTGTTTGGAGGGGCTGCTCGTCAATTCTTGATGAGAGGGGTTAGGTGCTCCACTGTGTTTCCACTGGCTAACATAAGGATTTAAGTGAAGTTGTTGTCATCAATTTAAACAGAAACAGTAGGCAAGTATGTACTTTTCACTTTTAACCTTTTAACAGCTTGTAAGGTTTGACCGGCCAGTTGTTTCCTTTGCTGACAGTTTTCTTTAAACACCGCATCCCATTTGCTGCTACCAGTGAGACCACCTTTACCCCAGTATGGTTAGAGCTGCAGTGAGTGGACTACTTTCAAATGCTTCTCCGTCGATGGCATTGATGTACTTAGCTAGCGAGGACCTCCACTTCTTTGGAACTGTTCCATCCATTCCATTTGTTCAGACTAAATCAAGCTTGCTTTGATCAATTAGAGAAATATAAATAAGAGTTGTTGTTGACCAAAGTTTGCTGCCAAACAAACAAAAAAATCATTTAATAAAACACATTTATTCCGTTTTTTTTGCGGATTCCAATTGGGCCCTGAGTCTACCAACAGATCAAACTGGCACCATGTGGGGTCAATCCAGAAGACTCTGGAAGTATATATTTTAGGAACTTCATCAGATCTGGAATGGCATGATGTACACCCCTGAGGTTTCATACCTCTGTCTTCTGCTTTAAAGGTTCCACATTTGAAAGGAATTTTAAGACTTGGAAGTGCAGTGATTTGGGGCTCAGAATGGCATCACTAGACAGTTTTTAAACCTAACCTAAAACATATTTTTTTAATTTGTTTTTGTATGAACTTTCCAATACAGTATTATCTATTCTGTTCTTTGTATTGCAAGTCTTAATACTTGACTAAATCTTTAACACGAGAAAAAATCAAATGGTAATGGTGTGATACCAATTATATATTATTTCTTAGGATAACCCAAAAATGTAACATTAAGGTGTACCCACAGTTTTTTAGTGTAATGTTACGTTTGCCATTAAATGATAGATGCGCTTCAATAAACTACATAATTGAGGAACATGGAAATTTGCTCTGGTACAAATTCAATAACGCGTATCCAGTCTTGTTAACTAAAGCAATATGATTGGTGGAAAGAATGCTCTGTTGACCTCTCAATATTTAAATAATTGTAGCAATAATGAACCGCCACAGAACCATCACAATTTACTTGTTGTTTAACGATTTTGAGGGGATTTCCCAGCACAGATTAAGGCAATTTCTGGATTAGACAACAATAATTTGATGTACAGGATCTGTAATCCAGAACAAGGTACAATCTGTTCTGGATTTGTATTTATTTTGTATCTAAAATTTCATTCGAAACCATGGCTGACACACTGTTCAGTAAATAATCAGGTAATAAGTATCTATCTCTACAACCACTTTTGCTGCGGGATGTCTACATGGAGTTACAAGAATGAGCGTGCATGTCTATGATTTGTTAATCTGCTTCTCTCAAGCCTGCGGCTGTCCACACTATTGTAAATCTACACATGCAAGAAAGACACAGCCATTCATCTTCACCACAACATCCTCATTCCACTAGCAGGTGTCAGGTTTGAAGTTGAGTGGGATGAGATAGTTTTATACGCCTACCCCAGAGACAGTAATGGTGAGGATAGGAGTACCCAAAAACTATCATCTCACTCTCTGACCCACAATCTTTATTACTGGAACACTCTAGAAGAACTGATCCCAGGCCATAAAGAAGATACACTGGTGCATAATTTGCCAAGGCCATAGCGACGTCAGGTTGTGTGCGTGTATATAGATAAATACAAAGTTATATTGTATTGCCAATAGTCATCTGTACATATGTAAAATAAGATCTTGTACTTACTGTTGGGTTGATATATAAAATATGTAAAATTAACACTGGAAGTTAGTGAAATAAATATTGTTAATATATTCCACTTGCAGTTTATTTCTATTCTGTGGATATTTACTGTGAGTGCGTGTGGGTGTGTCCAGGTGCAAGTATGTGTGTGTGTCTCTGAACTGGGACTGAAATGGAGACCAGAAAACTGTTTGTCTGTACAAATTCTAAGCGTCTCTGAAGTGTTCCTTCTTTAAAAAAAACTAAAAACAATACCCCAGCTCACCATAAGAGGGCACAGCTGTCTCACTACTCACCGCACAAAACCACTTAAGTTTGTTCAGCTAAAACCTGCTGTTATATATTGATTACAGAAATAAATATGGACAGTTTCCAAGTTGCATATTTAACTTCCTAATCATAAACAACTTTTAATTAGACAGTAATCCTGACCAGAAATGCTAACAATTCTGAAAATTATTGGGTTATTCAAATAGACCAAGGAGTTGATTTGATGTTAATGGATTTAACAGGTTTTGAATGCTACAGTGATGGATTTAGATTAGCCAAACAATTGTTTTTTTGATTAATCAACCACGCTCCTGTATTAATGTTGTGTTAATTAAAATCACTCTCTTCAATAATCTCTCATTAATCCACAAGGTGCTGTTTTTCCACATAAGTATAATGCTAGTCTTTGTTTTCACCCCCTGTGTACTTTCCTCTAAAACACTCTTTCCGTAATATAGGCTCTTTTTCTGTTGTGATAAGAGAAATGGAGATTTGTGCTCTTAGAGATAACGCCTATTCAGGGAATTTGCACTTGAGAAGAGCAGTGAAGGATATGTGGGCAGGAGAAATTGGGGTTAACGACCTTCAATGTATGACTTGGATTGCATGAATCAAAGAATTGTTTAACCCACATAATATCAACCCTGTCTAGTGGCCAAGCTCTCCCAGGCACATGCAGACTGTATTTATTATGCTTGGGCCTTCTCTCTCTCTCTCTTTCTCTCTCTCTTTAGTCTCCCTCCCCTCTTTCTCTCCCTCCAACCCTCCCTTTCTTAACCCTGACAGATGTCTTTACGGCTGGCCGTGACAATCTGCAGTATATATTTTAAGCACCTGCCACTGCTGATAACCATAGGAAGCTTTTAACTTTATTAAACTGTCAGGTGGCCACCATGTTTTATGTTTGCCCCCGGACTTACAGGTTTTTACATGAGACTCCATAAAATTGCCCTCTCAGCCTCCGGAAATGAGCAAGCGATGGGGGCACAATTTACTGCCCCCCTGCAGTCTCCAAATCTGAGACAAAGCTTCAGACTTGCATTAAAATATCCTATTATTCCACTCAGAGATCAAATTCTAATCAGGCTTGGATCAATGTTGTTGGATCTTGAAGTGGAAACAGGCAAGTGACAGAAAGTTGTGATATGTTTTTAATCCAAAAGGTTATCGTTCACCTGATAATGCCACTTTTTAAAAGATGACAGATGATGACATTTTCAGGAAAATACAAAGCCTTGTTAACTACCATGTTCTCCTCCCTTTTTTTCTCCTCAGTTCTGCTCTCCTTTCCTGTCCCGTCCTCTCCTCTCAGCTGAGGTTTTTAGAGAAGCCTTCGATCTGTATGAGACACTGAAGAGCCTACATGGCAGAGATTCAAACAAATACCATGATGTCCTCAAACGTTGTTTAAACTTGCTTGTAACATGCTTTAAGCGATACCTTAAAGACAAATAGCATGCAGTGTCCCTTTCCAGGCCATCTCAGTTCTCTAGCTTGGTGATAGAACCACCTTTGCAAACAAACCCACGACCCATCACCCACCGTAACCCCCCATCTCCATCAGTCGTTAGGCCCATGACAAATGACCGCCCACGGGCCAAGTCAGCCAATCAGGGTTCTGTCACATGTTTTCCTCTCAGCACCCAGTACGCTAGTCAAGAGAACACAACGACCATCCATTATGTGCCCAAATGCAGATTGATTTCTGTTAGCCGTGTCTACTGAACACCCAGTCACAGAATAGCCTCGAGCTATAGGCCTCTATTTTGGCTCTTCTTCAGCCCTCTATAACGCCCTTTGTGATTCATGGCCCTGTATGCCAGGGGATGCCTGACTGGCTATACTGGGGCAAAATAATTGGCCTCTAAATTAAATTGTCATAAAAGAATGTTCCTTCTCTCTCCTCATGCCTGTACTTTGCTATGTTGTTCCTTTCTTGTTTTCTCTCTCTCTCTCTCTCTCTCTCTCTCTCTCTCTCTCTCTCTCTTTCTCTCTCCCTCTCTCTCTCTCTCACACATATTTTAGGCAAGGTTAAAACCAAAGTAAATCTTTAAGATGGATGTAGCCAGCATATTTGTTTACCTGGGAGAAAAGGCAAGCGACAAATATACAGAAAACACTCACATGGCATATGTAATGCATCGACAGAAGATGTATTAGGATATGTATTTTTCCCAGAGCCCAGCATTGCAGAAAATAGGAGAACAGACTCCAACAGCACTCTTAAGAAGAATAACCACTATGCCAGCCTATCCACTAATACACCTTGAGCCATCTTGTGTCATTACTGTTGTAGGGTTATGGTGTGCTGAATTCAAAGACATTCAGAGACCTGCATTGGAGAATCAGTCCACAAATCTAAACTAATCATTGTAATTTGTTATCTTTCTCCACTCTATCCATCTCTCCTCGCATATTGTATTTCTCTTTGCTGTCTGTCTGTCTCTTGCCTTCCTTCCTTCCTTCCTTCCTTCTTTCCTTCGTTCCTTCGTTCTTTCCTTCTTTACTTCCTTCCTTCCTTCCTTTCGCCTGCCTGCCTGCCTGCCTGCCTGCCTCTCTCCATTTGGATTGTTCATACGTGTTTTGGGTTAGTGAGCAGCCAAGCCCACTAGGGTTCTCAGACATGAAACACAGACCGGTGTCTGCATCCACACCTGAAATGGTGCCGTGACCGCCGCGCTCTCTCTGCTTGCCGGCTGCATCGAACGAGCCGAGGACCCACAGGGGGGAAAGGCCACATTAAAACACCTAACTCTTTTAGCTGCAGGAGTCCCACAGAGACACTTATTGAAACATCACCGCCTTCTAGCTGGAGCTAGTTGGCTCCAGCAGCCCTGCCTCGGGGAGCCCGTCCAGGATAAGGCTCGCTAGCTGCCAGGGACCAAGAGGCGGATGGGAGCGAGGCAGAGCATAACAGGAGCAAAACACTCATTAATCAAAGACTCTCGGCAGAGTGCGAGATAATCAACTGTGGGCCCGTGTGATGGACCCCATGGGGAAGTGTCACTGAAAATAGACAAAGCAGCCAAGGCTCTATTCAGGACAGAGACGGAAAGTAGTGCTCCGGCAGTCATTAGTGTTGTTGTGGGACTGCTGCGCTACAGTCCTGGGTCAGACAGAGAGAGAGTATCTTTCAACTGCTTAGCGAATTGGGAAATCCGTTTTCAGGGTCATGGTAGAGCACTTACTGTACAGGAACCTGAATATTTGGAATGTTTTTAGTGGTTGTGAGCAAATGCGAATTCAGCAGAAGCACTCAATGTAGGCCTACAGAAGGTCGTTTTGTTGTTTTTCCAGAGTTGCTGCAACTGCAACTTGCTGCAACTTAAAACTAATTATAAATTGTAAACTTTTCTACTTGCCCCGCGAATGTGCGTCGCTCATTCTGGTCGTAGATTACTTCCGCCGGGTCCACAGGAGCCACTGTTTCACCAATTGTGCAGATAAAAGCATGCAGTAGCCAACTCAGCAACACAATACAAGTCATGAAGCCACAAAGCTTCACTGGAAAAAGATGTGGACAGCTAGGATTTGGTCGATTCTATTTCATTACAATTAAATTCGGAATTAAGGAAAGTCAATTTGACTGAACTGTCCAGTTGAAAATAAAACCAGATCTTATCTAAAGATAATTTAAATTGGGCCTCTACAGATTAAGTTAACAGGTGACTTTGCCAAGAATGTCAGGAGAATCTATAACGCTTGCCAAATAAACACATTTGTATCTAACCCATCAAGCTCTCAAAATGTTCTGAGTTTGCAGGTGATCGTTACATCCGACCCACATGAAATAATTTAGACCCTCAATCCATATTGATTTAGCAGTAGTACTCAAGCAGGGCACAGTCGGTAAAGCCACCTACAAACAAAACGGACAACACAAACCCGACCTGAAATATGAGGCCTGCCATTGTGTGGTGAACCACAGCTAATTAGCCAGGGAATAATAGCCACGCTCCTTCTTATTTAGAGTGAGGATTTATGGGAGGTAAGACCACAGATTTACCGCAGGAGTCAACAACTACGATTCTCACTTTGTGATGATAACAGGCACACAGCTGGCCGCGGAAAGCACGCTGCCAGAGAGAATAAAGACATCCTCAGCAGTAATGCTTGACAAAGGGGCTCAGTCCATTACATACACAAGCTTTCATATTAATAAGATGTTGTTCCATTCGGTTTTCAAGCATGCTAAGTGACAGCGGGTCATATCCTGGCTGTCGGCACAGAAGGTGAAAGCACAGTCTGCAGGGTAGAAAGTTTGTGGGTGAGGAGGGGATGTTGAAGGTGAACAAATGTGCTGGGTGGCAGGCAGAAGCTGGTATGGCTGGCAGACTGGCAGAGAGATGTGTACCGGAGTCAACCAGCTGACAAGTGCCATCCCCAATTATAGTCCCAGGAGACAGGCTGGTAATTAGGTCTGGAGAGTGAATTCCAGAGAGGCTGCTGCATAATGTGGTGGTTTGCGTGTGTGCCTGTGTGTGTGTTCCTCAGAGAGCCGGAGTGTATGAAAAAGTCCCATAGGTATGCTTTGACAGTGGTGTGTGTGTCTGTGCATGTATGTGTGTGTGTGTGTCAGGGAGGCTTACTTTATGGGACAGAGGAAACATTGGAGATGCTAATATGCTGTGACACCAGAACAGTGCTCTCCTCCTTGACAGGGGCACCGGTCTGCATTAGCCGACCATGACTGACTCTCATACACACATACAGGTGTTTACCCTAACACAGGGCTGCATCACCCCCCCCCCCCCCCCCCCCACACACACACACACACACACACACACACACACACATACACCCACACACACACACACTTGTTCTGTACATACAAGCCAATACAAAGACGTGTACATGCTGAAACACACACCCACACTTGACTATCATCTTACACAATCTAGCAAGCCACACAAGTGCCCTCAAAACGTATTGCTCACACACTCCCCCGATCATCCTGCCCTCCCCCCACATACCCCTTCTTCTCTCTACCACCTCTCACCTCCGTCAGACTCACTTGTCTGCCAGTGTGTGATTTGTTGTCCTTGGTCATTCTGACAAGTTTGTTACAGCAGGTAGGGAAGAAGAAGAGGAGGGGGGACAAACAAACTTGTCACATCTCAGTGAGGATATATTCACCCATCTATCTTTACTAGTGATGCTCTGAAACAGACACACACACACACACACACAAATGAACACACACAAAAAAGACAAGCAATTAGCGCATCCGAGGTTAAGGACACCATGCCGTGACAATCTGTTGTCGCCGCTCCGTGGTCGAGGTTTTTACTCCACGGTGGAGGCGCTTACTGTCTTTGGAAGCCTCATGCTGTAAAGCACTTTAATGATGTTGGCAGTCCAGTCTGCATCTGCATGTTTGATCAGCTGGACGTCTCTGGGATGTGCTTGTCTGTCTGACTCAATTTCCCACCACTGAGGTCTTTTCTGGGCTTGTTTGATGTTTCTTTGTGTGTGAAAGTGTCTGTGTATGTACAACTTGATTACCCAGAACCCCCCTGTAACCCCTACGCTAGCTCTTGAACCTGTGAGGACCAATAAAATGTCCCCACGAGTTCAAATCAGTTATGGTCTTCTGGTCCCCCCCTTCACACACACACACACACACACACACACACACACACAAACACACTCACATTTATGTTTAAAAGTAAATTCTCCACTTCTTTTGATGTTTGGAGTCCCAGTGTAGTGGAACATTGAAGGTGTTACACCTCCTACCTAACAGGGTTGGTGAAAGGGAACTATTGCCTTACTTACACTTTAAACACCCCGATATAATAACTGTGATTCACATCTGTTCCAGACAGCCTAGAATTGAATTGCCTGCAGCAAAAAACAGGAACCTGCTGCTAATGTATGTGTGTGTATGAGTGTGTAAGTGACTTTGTTTGTTTGTGTCTTACCATGGCTCGCAGATGAAATACTCAAAGCGAGTCCAAGTTTATGGGGTGTGACAGGAGCCGGACTAGGTCACCATTAGGCCTAGAGCTGGTGCCCCATCCTGAGCCCAAATGGCAGCCAGTCGCCTGGAGGCCTGTCACGTCACTGCCCTAATGGCCGCTCCACATCCCCTTGTCAGAGCCATAATGGCCGCTCGGCAGCCACACCGTAGGGCGAGAAGCCGGTTCAATGAGGAACATATGCTGACTGCCAGAGCCTGTCCTGGTGCACAAATCAGCGAGGCCAGGGAGAGATGTTGCTCCAGCCGTTTGCTGCCCTACGGAACGGCAGTAAATCCTGCCTGCTTTCTCCTGGCATGTTGCACCGTTAAACTGCCAGTCGATATACGGCCCCGGGGCACTGACATCAGACTCTCACCCTGGCCCGTGGACTGCCCTGTCACCATCTGACAGATAAGGGGGGAGGAGATGAGTATTGACTGGAGTTTGTAAAAGGAGTGTCAAACTAGCGCAGGGTCGGTTGATGTGTAGTGGCCACAACGAGGAGGGAAAAGGACTGTTCCCTATCGTGTGTAAACCCACATTCTGCTGACACACGCCACTTTGGTGGGTGCTCTATCGAGTAAACTCCAGAAGCGCTGGCCACAAAAGTGTCATCCGATTTGCTTTATTCATTAGGCGATTGAAATGTCGATATGCGAGTTGACTGCAGTACAATCAAGTCACCCTGATCTTTCGAGAGGGAACGTCTTTATCCAATCAAATTCATTCTTGAAATTAAGACAGAGGATTCATTTTAAGTTGTAAGCTTCAGTCCTTCAGACCATAGCATCCATATCACACATTTTGAAGATTTTTTTTTTTGGAATGTAATCCTTTGGAAAATCCCAAAAGATTGTTTCATCCCAGGGGCGTTGTTAGACATAAAACTCTACTGGGGCACAGGCCCTTAGTCATATCCCTTTTTTTCTTCCAAGCGTGCTGCACACAATGCACTACTCGGCTATACAAACTCCCCTTGCTTAACCCACTATACAGTTCAGGGAAGCAAATTTGATATCAGCTTTGGCAGGAACATGAATAGTTAATGCGAGCGCACACATTTCTTTCGCATTCATTTGAGCGTTCAGTAATATTTTTGAGTTTTTTTGAGCTTCATGTAATATTGTTTTTATGTTTTAGTCAAAATAAGATGATCGGTAGGCCTATCATTTAGAAATTTTCTTTAGTTTTGTAATGTCTTAGCTTACCTCAATTCTGACTTGTTTGCTGAGTCCGACACCTGGACTTCTGTGTGCGTGCTGCAGTGGCTATTTGGCAAGCTCAGAAGAGCACGCTGACATGGAATTCTGCATGCATCGGTTTGTGTTTTCGGTTAAACGCTTTGATTTTACAAAGGTTGATTGGGATACTGCGTTTATTTTTTCCCGGATTATCAATCTAAATGAATGCACTGACTAATAAAGTAAATTGTTAAACTCAAACTTTACATTTTACTGGGGCACAGGAGATTTATACTGGGGCACCTGCTCCAGTAAAAAGGGTCTAACGACGCCCCTGTTTCATCCTCCAGCAGAGGAATTTGCCATTTTTCTCAAGGTTCATTATCATAATCTACTTTTAACCCATTTACGTATTCTTGCTCGACTCAATGATCCATTTCCTTTGGCAAAGTGAGCTTCTCTGTAATACAGGCTGGGGCAGACTGCTAAGGAGTTATGGTGACCAGCTGACTGCAGAGATAAAACAGATGGCTTGCTGCTATGTCATAAAACATCTAATTGAAAATCTGGACTCTTAGGGAGTGCTGCATCTTGACACACAAAGGAGGCGTTTGAAATTGGATTGTGGACTTGCAGTGATTGCTTTGTCAGAGAGGATTGGATTCCACTTCAGACATGGGGAGGCGAAGGGGAAAGTAAGAGACAGGTAGATGTTGGACTGTGTATGCGAGTGTTTGTGGGTGCATGTGTGTGGGGGTCGAGACAGTTGTGGGTGTGAAGGGGTTGTGGGTGCATTGGGGTGAATATGTATGTGTGGTGCATTTGGGTGTGGTGCACACATGGATTTGAGTGTATGTTTGTGTGAGTGTGTGAGTGTGTGGGGAGAGTGGAAGAGTGTGCATGTGCACGATGTGCTTGTGTGTGTGTCTGTATGTGTGTGCCTTTGCCTGATAAGTTCTCAAAATGGTTCCGCAGCAGCTACACCTCTCCCGTGATGCCGGATGCTAAAGCTGACAACTACTTAGTCATGCCTTTATATAGTCAAACAGTAGTGTTCATTGTTCGTACAAGGTTTCTGTCAACGTTGTGAGTTAACAGTCCCAGTTCCTCTGCACCGACCCACCCGCAAAATATCAATAGGCTCATTAACCCCCTCAACAAGGCAGCTGTTTTACCTTTGGGATAGTCTCCGCCGGTTGATGGCAGTGTTGTTCTCAGGTCCTCGCGGCAACAGAACTCAGTGCAGCTGTGTGTCCTGCAGGTTGTTAACCGGAAGGTTAAAGGTGGCCACAGTCCACCTGGGGTGAAATGGAATGGAGTAAAATAAGGTGAGGGGAAGAGATTTCGTGGGGAGGATGAACAGCACAGGAGTTTGCAGCTGAGATTGGCTCCAAACAATGTTACTGGAAACAATTTCAACTTTAAGAAACTGTAAAGTTGTAATCAATATAGGCAATAAGAGAGAAGCAGATAAGAAATGTAATTCTTCTGTGATGGCTAGTTGATGTGGATGCAGAAAGTGATAGAGTGAGTAGTAGAGAGATGCTACCTACATGTTGTGAAGAGGGAATGGAGGAAAGAGAGACATGCTGATGTTCTATATCTTGTGTCTTGCTTGACATAAAGGTGTATTTTAGGTTTTGTTATGTTCCATAAACTTTGTGGTGACTGCTAAAATGGCCATGGTTTATTTAGCAATTAAAGTCCAATGTTAATGTGTTCAGAGTTTTTGGTATCTGGTATATCAAATATATCCAACAACAGAAAATATAATTGCCTCCAAAACTCTTGTGGAGTCTCTGCTGACCATAGACCGTCCACAGAGCTCTATGTCACATAGTGTAAACACAATACACACACACAGTCAAATACATTGAAATGCAATGCTCCAATCATGGCCCCACCACATGCAAATCATATTCAGAAGAACACAGTCGTGAGTTATTTCATGTTTGTTTCCTGTTTCTCCTTTTATGTCCGAATGTTTAATTCATTAGTCTTTGATATTTTGCCAGAGTCAAATTCTCCAACTAAGTGATTAGGAACATCCTCAGTGTCCTTGTGTGGCCCTCAGAGAGGAAAGCAGAAATGTGTCAGTTGGAGGATATTTACCACCATCTGCTAATAGACCTAATGTCTCTGTGACTGAATGATGAAAGACCAAAAGGCTATCTGCCTTCATTTGTCAACGCTGTTCCAATGGCGGGCCATTTATTCTGTGAGTGACAGCACTGAAGTCTCAGATGGATTAAACACTTTCCATTACTCTGAACTAAAAGGCCACATTTATGTTTGGCACTTCTCCAAGCCAAACAGAAACGCTCTTGCAGATAGTCATCAAGAAATCTTTCATAAACATGGAATGGTTCATTCCCTGCGATGTGCCTTCTTTTCAAAATGAACTCTCAAAACACAGATCCACATTCAAATTAGTCCCTTTTGGGATTCCATCTGTGGGAAAAGTGGCCTGACACTCAATGTTCTTCTTGTTAAATTAATCCTAACTGGAATGATGTTACACGGCTGTGTGAACGTGGTTTCAGTGCAGAGTGAAGTGGCCTGTGCTTGCCCTTTCTTTAGCACACCTGCGTGTGCCACGATTAAAGGGGAGTGAAGCATTAAAGCTTGCATTAACTCTCAACAAAGAACAGGCTTGATTACTCAGAAACCCTTAGTGACCTGCAGGGATTAGAGGTGAAGTCAAACTGCAAGAGAAGTCTTCAAAGCCGCCAAACACCTCTGAATGCTGCACCTGTCGGAGATTCTCCTCATCAAGTTGTTGCTTTATAGAGAAGTAAATCCAGGCTCATGGAGGTGGCGAGGTAGAGAGGTTCTTTAGAAAAGCTCAATGACCTGTGTCCATCTCCAGTGAGCTGCAGTCTGTACTGGCCTATTGTGGCCTGCACCTCCAATCATCCGCACGGAGAAAGGGGACAATGGCCGTGGGCGGCGAGGGTGAACGTATTTGCTCAAATCCTGTTTGTGTCATTTCCTTTTCAGCTGAATATAAGCCCCATAAACAGGATGTCCTTGGGTTGGAACAGGGTCCAAATGAGGATGGGATGGTGCTAAAAGTCTTCAATTCAGGTAGTCATGTGCACTGTGCACATCACTTTCACCGCCTCCATAAGAAGAGATGGTTTTTGTACTCTATTGACTCCACTACAATGGTACTAATGCAAACAAAGTGTGTTGACAAGAATTCAACAACCTGTGATCCAGTAGTAATATTACCCAGAGTGCATCTACAACACAGGGGTGTGCTGAATATGCAACCCGGTGTATTCCCAGCAGAAGTAACATTCAATTTCAAAATCTCTAATGCATAAAATCACTGAAGACCATTTCCTGCCAGTCAGTGTTGCCAGTGCTTGTCTGCACCCTGGCCTCCAGACAAGATACAGACAGGGCTGGCTGATGATTTCTGGTTATTTGCAGGCCTTGGTTAGAGAAGCACCTGGGTATTTGCTTAGGTCAGGGGAAGATTTATAAACAAGCCTATGATCAGCTGCTGAGATGGCATGTCTGTGTTTGTGTGTGGATCTTTCCAATCCTCTGGTGCTCTAACTCTAAGCCTCCTCTGCAACTGGCGGGGGATTTCAGATGTGACGGATGAATAAAGCGTACTGTATTTGAGTCTTTTGGCGTCTGCTGTGTTTGTGTATGTGTACGTTGCTGTGTGAGAGACTTTCCAAAGAGAGAACGTTTGTGCATGTGTGTCTTTCTCTTCAAATGTGTGTGCAGTGTGTACCCTATTGCACGTAGGACCCGCCTGCGGTTTGAGCGAAGCCCTTGTTGCACGGTGCATGTTTGAGTCTGCACGGTGTTGTCAACGTGTCACATCCAACTACATCTCACTTTAATTGAGTTCACCTGTGTGGCAATCGGGCCTGTCCGTGTGTCTGAACAGCGCAGGCACACAGAAAGGAGGCGTTCTTCTCCCTCCCTCCCCCCTTACTCTCGGTCTGTGTCTCCCTCCATCTCTCTCCCTCTGTCTGTCTCTCCCCCTCCCTCCCCCTCTCACCCTATCTCTCTGGTCTCTCTCTCTGTCTCCCCCCCTCCCCCAGGGTCCCTGGTGTCGGCCAACTCTGTTCCCAGTCACCTGGAAGCCAGCAGAATGGGAGAGAGGAGGCCATCGCTCCGTCGCTGTGTGGAGGAAAGAGAGGAAAGCCGTGAAGAGACGCCGAGCTGTATTTCATGTTCCATGTCATCTGAAACGCCACTTCCTCCCTGGTCTGCCAGCCATTGATCGTTGATGACGATATCTTGTTATCTTCTGCTCTCTGTCTTCGTGGACCTGGGAGGGACACCTCACTTCCATCTTGAGCACTGTGCCACTTGACAGATGAAGCAGGAAGGGAAGGATGCCGCACTCAACTGTCAGCTAAACAAGTCAACAGTCGAATTATTCCGGCCCTCATTGTTTGTCATCCGTGGTTTATTGTGTGTGTCCTTCATGCAGGGGGGGATTTTGTGAAAGGGGGTCGGAGGACAAAAAACTGCAACTGATGTAAGAGGATTAGGGTTAAGACAGCTCACAGTAAAGCCACACTGTTACAAATGAAAGGGGTTAGGGTGGCGTTGTCCTTGTTGAACTTGGTTTTGACAATAACGTCATACGTTCTACAATACAGCTTGACAGATGGAAAACAGCCAAAGGAATCAACCAAGGAGACAAATGACAAATGCACATCTATTTGTGTCCTTGATGTCGCAGAGGGAATTGGGGTGGCCATATGACAAGGTAATGGCTAAGCTTTACAAATTTAACATTTAGAAATGTTTTTGTGGGTTTATGTTCAGAAGTGTTTTGATAAAACATCAAATTGATCAGGTTGAACAGATGGTGTACAAATTAAAACAAGGGTTAGTTATTGTATTAGGTTGCTCATCTTAACCCTAAGCTTCAGAAGATAACTTTTGTTGCTGTAAAGGGAAACCATTGACAGTAAAAACTAACAAGTTTCAGTCTTGTTCCAAAACGTTTACGAGTCGGGGGGTGCCCTAAAACGTCCCACATCCACTAACAACCTTGGGCTCTGTGCGTCTGTGTAACGATAGCATACTTTACGCAAACTTACAGCTATTTGAATTGGTAATGCATGTGTACTTCTACAGCAGCCTCATTCACTCTGCGTGGAAAACAGGATCCTTTGCATATCAGATGCTGCAAGTGTGATCTAAGAGTTGTCTCTCTTTCCCTGCTGCCTAATTAGACACCACGGGCATATGGATCCTTCAAACCGCAGGACGCAACACTTAGTCAGTGATTTTCTCCAAGGGGTAGCTCCCCTCAGTTCACTCGCTGGTCCTCTCAGTGTGTGAAATAAGCACTTGCTATCTGCTTCATAACACAAGTATCCAGTCATGCGTGAGATGAGGTATCACTGTATAGTACCTCTGTATGGTTCAAGATGTGAGTTGGAGTCTGTTGCTTTCTATCTCTCTTTTACTGTCTCTCGGTCGGTCGGTCTCTCTCTCTTTCTTTGTCTGTATGCCTTTTTTCTGTCTCTTTCTGAATATCTATTTATCTCTCTCTCTCTCCCTCCCTCTGTTTCTCTCTTTCTCTCAGAGAATAGCACCATGAGAATCTCCTCATGGTGGATGATTTAAGCGGGGATCCGTGAACTTCCCCTTCAGGATGAGAGTCGTGTGTTCCTCCCAGGCACAGCAAAGCATCAGCTTGTGGCGCCTGTGTACATGTTAGTATGCATAACCGTCCACCCAGTCAGAATAATTGGTCCCAAAGAAATAGGATTTTAAAATCGAGCCATTAATAAAACATACGCCGCCACACATGCACAGATCTCAAATATAGAAATGTCCCACAAATATTCTGTATGATATGTTACATTGCAGTTATTTCCTGCCGAGCACACAGAGGAATGTTGCATCTTTGCTACCAGCAGATACAACAATCCCTCTACAAACCAATTAGTGTGCCTAAATAAACATGCTGAAGATTTTAGGTGCATTTGTTGATCAAATTGAATATTGTCTCTCTAATCTCAGCCTAATTCTTTCAATTTGTAGTACTTGAGAGATATTTGGGGTATGCCTACTTGTTTCCAGTTCCAATGGTCCGTAAGAACATATATCTGGTATCTGTGTTTAGCCTGTGTATTCTGTATTTGCACAGGCTATGAACAAATATAACACCAATCCCGAAAATGTGTATTGTTGGAAAGACTGGATCTAAGCCATGACAAAGACACAGTGGGACTCAAGGGTGCCTCCTTGGCTGACCTTTTATTGAAATCTGCCTCTGAGTAGTCATTAGTTCTCAGTAGTTCCATAGATACTGTGTTCTCTCATATTGTTGCTTTCCTATCATGTAAGGAGACACACAAGATGTAATAACTTTTGATGACCCAGGTAAAGTAAACTGGAAAATGAAATATGAACATTCAAAAGATGGTTGTTGTTGAAACAAGTTTCCCTCAGGCTTCATAATTTCAAATGGCTGTGCCTTCATGTGATCTTGCTGCATGTTGCAGCCAGCAGCCAATCTTTTCTTCAGTTCTACTCCTCACTAGTCTTTTTCCTTTGGCTGCTCCAAAAGAACTTGGGATCTGAAGAGTCAGTCTCATTCTCTTTATCTCCTCCATCTCCTGTTCTCCTCTCTGCCAAAGATGAGTCTACCTCTTCAGGCATGACGTTCTCTCTGCTCTTACCCACAATCCTTCATTTTATTCCTCTGCTTTTTTATGACACTCCTGACGAGGGCTCAGGATTGTTTCAGACTCAAGTGTCTGACTCACAACTCTGTCGAAAACAATTGAAAGAGGGCTGAGGTGTAGAGCAGTCCGGATTCAGTCATGTATGAGATTAGCTCCACTCTGTTCACAGCATATGGGTAATGCATATGTACACCCAGATGATGGTGGACTTCCCATGAAATGGAAAACCCCCAACCTCTATTACCATCAAGGGATAGGAAACAGAAATGGTCGACTTGTGCAGGTTGGTGCACTTGAACACAACAAGAATGTGCAACATTGCTGTGCATAATGAATGTCATTGGACTATGACAAGGGAGATGCCCCAGGGCTGTAGGTATCGTGATGGAGAGCTACTATATGTCAAAACAACTAAGGCATCTACAGGACAAGCAATAGGGGAGCAATGCCGATATGGGCCGAAATTCTGTCTCCTACTTGGTAAGTGAATGTTCATAGAACAAGGGAAGACCATTTTGAAATGAACGTCATGTTAATGTGCGTGAGAGTTGACTGCGGTGCCATGGGACAGAGCTGGCCGTGTAAACACAGCTCCGTCCTTGTCAATCCCCACTAATCTGGACTCGGAGGCCGAGACAACATCTTTTTTGAAGTGCATTAATCATTCAAGTAGATTTTAAACATGGTTTTACCCTTTTTATCGATAACCTCATGAGCTTTGAGGCCAGTGCTGTTCCAGTGGCTGCTCATTTATAGAGAGAAAATCTACTGTAAAAAAAATCATGAACTTCAGCGCATTCAGAACCAGCCAGTGAATATGTGAGTGTTCTGCTCAGAAAGGTCAAAGCAGGAAGAGGCTGTCAAGGCTGTTGCTGTACATGGTCCTGAACTCCCTCGCTCACTGCTGGTGCTGAAAGGATAGCATGGGATCGTTTCCTTCCTAAACCTTATCTACTGTGGCTTCCTCTGCTGTGCTCCTCCCCTAACCTCCACCTGCACAAAGGAGGGATAAAGGCAGCTTGTTACACATTACTTTAGCTGCATCGTTTTTCCATTGGCCTGACTGTTTTATTCCCACAGAAAGAATCATCCGGATAAACTATGGAGAAATGTCTTGTCTTGGGATAGTCCATCATGCCCCAGCAGGATACGTCCTCTATAAGGGAGACAGAATCAGACCTGGGTGTCTCAACACCACCGTGACTGATCTAGTTGCCGGGGGGAGACATGGATGTGGGCTAGAGCTTCTCCTTCTGTTCCGTTCCTGTTCCCACTCCCCTTTTCTCTGTTTCTTCTCACTTGTTACTTTCACCGTAGTCCCTTGGACAAAAAGTCATCCATTTTTTCTCTCTCTCTCTCTCTCTCTCTCTCTCTCTCTCTCTCTCTCTCTCTCTCTCTCTCTCTCTCTCTCCTCTCCTCTCTCTCTCTCTCTCTCTCTCTCTCTCTCTCTCTCTCTCTCTCTCTCTCTCTCTCTCTCTCTCTCTCACACCAGAGGAAGCTAAAGCATTCCACTCAATTCCCGCCCCCAGAGGACAGAACCAGTCTCTATGCAAGCAGTATATGACGAATTACCTGTCTAGAAACATCCCACTCTCACAGTCTTATACACCTCATAAACCAGCAATGCCAGGCACAGAGAAGTGCCCTGACATAAACACCCCTATTCTCTCACAAAGAGCTTTCATCTAATGCTAATGTGGTAGACGCTAATGAAGGGTTGCATCGTGGTAAACATTGCCTTTAAAAAGGTCAATGGAGGAGGTCGCAAAGGGTCATGCCCTTTCACCTGACAGGTCAAAAAGGTCCTCTGCAAATTGACTCACTCATAAAAGGGCTTCTAAATAGCTTTCATCAATAAAGGAGAAGTCATTCCATTAGATACCGTGTACAAGAGTAATCCTGGAGATTTTGGCAAGACGGTGCACTGTAACCGTGGTCTCTGACATCGTACAAGGTACATTCCCCTTTAAGCAAACATGTGCCATGCTTTATTCAGTGACAATGTGTGGTGCATAGAAGTCTTTGAGTGATTAATTTACAATGCAAGATATAGATTTATGATTAGCATTGATACAGGGCTTAGGCAAATTGTGTATGGAAGGCATTTGTGTGATGTTTGTCTTAGAGAGACTCTGAAAGGCAGCAGCACATGGCTTAAACACAGCAGACACAACTAGGGCATATGCTCTGTCAAGAAGATATGAAAGCAACTCATGAATGGTAAATGAAAGACAGTTTGTGCTGTACAGCCGAAGCAGGCAGTGCATTCCAATTTGATGGTATCTGGCTTCAATCCGAATCCCCTCATATTTTTTTGGTAAATGGACATTTTTATTTTCTGGTCATATACAGTCTTTATCTTTAGGTATGAGATTTTCTGTTACACTAAGATGTGATTCTATGTGTTTGAGAGATGTATGAATGTGTTTGATCTGTCCGTGGTACATTTTCACATATTTGTATAGCACAGGTCTCAGGAGAATTCAAGAATGCTACAGAATCCTCCTTTCTACACAGACAGCAGGCTGTGTAGAAAGGAGGCTTGACACCATTCAAATGCTTGACATCCTTGTAGCTGAACTTGGAGGTCTGCTACTTTTTGTCAATAAAATTGGACCTCTGTACTGAAAGGAGTTGATACAGGCTTATGGTATTAATTATCTCTCTCCTTTTCCTCTCTCCTCTCTCTCTACACACACACATACCCACTCCTCTCCAGCCTCAGAAAATGTGAGTTAACC
>NC_085028.1:11262005-11394368 GCF_963692335.1 Osmerus eperlanus
TGTTTGTCCTCCTCTAGCTCATAACAGTGGGCATAAGCTACATGTTGTACTCCCACTGTTGAGTGACAAACACTTTATAGGTCTAAATGAATCAACCTCCTTCTCTTTCAGACTGACATCGCACACAGGCTAACTATTAATATTGATACAAAAGTAAGTCCTTGAGAGAGAGAGAATACTCTTTACTTTGAATTATTAACTAACAGTGTGTCATTGCTGTTGTGTTTTTGCCATTGCTGACATCTCTCACCCCAAAACAATCTTTCAGAGATTCAGAAGAGATCACAACAGCAACTATACTCTCTCCAGACCCAACAAAGAGGAGGAATCTATTGCTCAGTGCAAAGTTGTGTTTTATATTTCACTGAGCTTTGTGACAGATTGGATACTGGGCTGGCACTTTGGTTCAAGAGACAGTGCCAGTCATAAAGGTTTATACATAGATTATTGATAACATCCCATTGAATAAATCTATTATTTTTCCTATACTTCAAGACCTCCAAACCAAAAGTCTATCCTAGTCTCTAGCCATGAATCAAGTTCATTATTAATCACAATTGAAGGGGAAATTGGAAGAAAGTCGGCAAGCTAATGCCCAGTTCAGTTACAGTTTAACTACTTTCTACACAATGGTTGGAAAGAAATAAGTCATCTTCATTAAAGACTTTGGAGTTTTGGACAGAATGTATTTAGGAAATATTAACAGGGCCCAAAGTTACAAGGTTTCCTGTTAAATACATTCATTATAGTTTGATTTGTAGAAAGTGACTTTAATTTTGATGTGCAACCTGTCTGGAAGGCGACTGTCAATCCTAGTAATTGGTTGGGTGATTTATTCATGAAGGTTCAAATGGAATAACTGAGCTTTTCACATGTAATTAATTAATAGGGGCCTTTCATTTTCAGTACATAAAATGTATAGCTTTAGGCTCCTAACCGCTAATGCAGGTCTAAAATACCCTGCAATTTTACCTGCAAACGTGTTATTGTTTGTGCAGTGCAGACACACCAGTGCACCCCACACAGACACAAGCAGATCCTCTGCTTCCAACACATTTTACAACCAGGCCACAATTCAAACAGACTGCAGAGAAAAAAAGGAAAAAATAATGGTTTTCCAGAGAAACTGACAGTCCTACTAATTAATTTTCTAATTTTAAGTTACTTGGCCCTTTCCACCAATTCATGATACGAGGATTACAGGCATGCCAAAGACAGTCTTCCAGTCCTCACCAAGAACAAAGTGTGTTTGAAAGAGCTCAGACTGCTTCTCAACCCCGGTCTCAGCTTCTCGCAGTCTCTCCGAGGGGGAGTCTCTGGTGGCGGGCAGATTTAGCCTGATCAGAGGCACGCTTTTATGTTTAGTGCCACTTGTCCCGTCTGAAGAAATGTGCTTCCAATGATCCTGAAATTCACTGACTTGTTTTTCATATCTCTCCAACTTTAAAGAGGAGCCATAACTTCAAAGAGACCTCATCAGGACTTGCAGTAACTTCCGTCTTGAGAGGAGGTGTTGAGACTTCGTAAGTCTGCCTAAAGCTTCATCTGTGTGGTGCTTTAAGAACTTGACCTTTTTGGGGCGTTACAAAAAAATAGAGGCGGACCCAGTCGTGCAGCGTACACCAAACCCAATCCACTCCCAGGCCTCAATGGACTAAAATAAAAGAAATTGTGATGAAAAATTGAACTAGACACCACCAATTTAGTGTACTTTTCAAAGAAATTAGAACTCCCACAACCACTTTAGGTGAAATGCCCATTTACATTTACATTTAGTCATTTAGCAGACGCTCTTATCCAGAGCGACTTACAGTGGTACAGTGACATTCCCCCGAGGCAAGTAGGGTGAAGTGCCTTGCCCAAGGACACAACGTCATTTTGCAGAGCCGGGAATCGAACCGGTAACCTTCAGATTACTAGCCCGACTCCCTAACCGCTCAGCCACCTGACTCCCTGACTCACCATTTAATGATTTCTTAAATGAAAATAATGAAAGAAACCATCTCAGGACATCTGTCTGAGAGGGAAGCAATAAACTCAACTTCACCTTTAGAGTCACTCCATGAGCCATTGCACAGATGGGTCCCCCAACCTCCCTGCCCCATCACCACTTTCCATGTTCTCATTCTTTGTACACATTTTCAAAGCCACTTCCCTCTTCCCACCTGCATCTACTGTAGAGTTAATAGGCGCATTACTAATGACTGTTTATAAAAAGTAGCTCTGGTTTGAAACAATAGCACACTGACACAAGCTTCTAAAGACAAAAGGGGGTGTGCATTTGTGTGTATGTATATGTGTGTGTGTGTGTGTGTGTGGGGGGGGGGTGGCTCGTCGAGACAGTTCTTGGTGTGTGTTGAGATCAGATACATTCTGGGAGGCAGAACTAGGACTAATTCGAGGTATATCTGTTGTCATAACTTGTGGAGTAAACCCCACCTTCACACACATGGGTAACAGGCTTCCCAGGGGAGGCTCTAATTTATTTCACTTTTAACTAAGGCAAACTGTTCAGGCTTAAAGATGCCTTCCCGGTGTTCTTTCCAACAATCCATTCAATTCTACAGTTTTTCAACGTATAATGAAAGGTGCATACCATCATGAAAATTATTCACAGTCACTTGGGAAATATGGTCTACCTGTGAATCAAGGATCTGATTGATTGCTATGTTGTTTTAGCAATCAGTAACAGTGTTAGTTATTTACTAGCCTTGGACCTCAATGTGTCAGCACATGTATAATTCTAAAAGTGTGGATGATACAAGGTAAACCACAATTGATTCAAGGTACAGTACTGTAGAACACAAGCTAATGGATGTGTGGGAATATGTGTGTGTGTGTGTGTGTGTGTGTGTGTGCAGGGCAGACGTTTATGTGTTTGCTCATATAAGTGTGCATGTGTGTGTGTGTGTGACGGCTGAAGTGTGCATGTGTATGCGCGCGTGTGTGTGCGTGCACGTGTGTGTCAACACCCTCCTCCTCCTGAACCACTTTTGTTTCTCGGTTCAATTATTAATGTGCAAAATGTTCCCTGGCATTCCGCCTTAACATACAAACTAATACCCAGATCTAATTCATTTGAGCATCCACGTTAGCGTCTACGTTAGCACACAAGCCTGCAAGTACTGCAGCACCAGGTTTAGAGGACAGGCAGAGCCGGACTAAACACCACAGCACAGGCAGGCAGCAAACATCTGCTTCATTGGTATCACCGCTCATTCCACGGAGAAACCAGAGTCAGAAAAGAACAATGACGAGTGACCTGGGGGATGACAGAGGTGGCAGCCCTAAATGAGTTAGCTGGATTTGTCTGGATTAGCCCGCTTGTCAGTCGAGAAAGCGAGGCGCTGGATGAGGGCAACATGCTTAGCAGACGGCACAGCAAGAGGAAGGGAGTAGTGTGTTAATGACAAGATGTAAATACGTGTAGATGTTTAAATGCATCCTATAACATTTCACTCACTTTCTCAGGGGGTCTGTCACTCAATCCTCTCATCACAATGCGTTTTCTTTTCAGTCGAGTCCCTCGTCCCAAGTGTCCCCTCCCCCCCCCACCTTCCTTCCCACACACACCTTTAAGTCCTCACCCCTGAATGAAGCCATCTCTCACTAAAATTTCACTATTAGTATTCTAGAGATTTCCATGCTCTCCCGTCCCTCTGTTCTGTCCTCTGTTGAGCCTGCCAAGCAAGGCCTCCGCTGGGAAGCAGAGGGGCAGAAGAGAGGGAGGGAGGACATACCTCTGAGTGGCACAGAAGACCTTTGTGGTGGTTTTACAGAGGGTAGCCAAAGGTCTACGGTTCCCCTGGCAGGCATGGTCGATGGTGTGAGTGAGTCAGTGTTACTCTCATTGGGTAGACCACCTACGGCCATGGTTGGACTCACACCGAGACAATGTGAGATCGATTGTACATCGAATAGTTTTCGATAAATCCTTGTGAATAGCATCCTCCTATTCCTTACAACCTTTTGATCCCCACCAGCAACAGGTTTTAAGTGGGTGCACTCTATGTTCTACATGATGTTCAAGTTCATGTGTTCAATAAAATAAGAGGTTGCCAATTATGCAAATAAAATGACAGTGACATCACATGGACGAATATGTTTGACTATTCTCCAATAGCGTGTATCCTTTCCACATTTTCACAATCTAATAGTATTACACTAAACTGTTCAAGTTGTGTGGACAACCTCGAAAATTGTATGGGCGCTAGGTGGCAGCGAAGAACAAGACGGGAGCGAATCACTGGACTAGCTGAAGAGGCTGCGTATGGTACCCCAGCACTTGAGTTGAATAGTGCGTAGCAGCGTTTGTAGGACTGAGCCTGGGAGCAGTTCGCCCTCTGCGCAGCGTTTCTGCAAGACTACCCCTCCAGTTCCCGAAAATAATTGTTAGAGACCTACGCTCTCAAGACTTTCACGTGCCGGAGAGGTGTTTGGTGCGGACGACGAAAATCATGAATTGCTTCTGGATACACACTCTCTGGATCCCCGGATTCTTTTTCTTTTTCGGATTTCAAGGTAAGGATAACTGTTTGGTTCGGCTTGTATCATCAGCGCTTTTCATACTTCTCAACAATTTCTGTCCTTTACTTTGGAGTTTCTTAACGGTGTATTGTATTCTGACGCCGTCGCTCATGCCAATGGTTATCTATTTACTTTGACATTTTATCATGCTGATGATCCTCGCCGAAAGAAAAACCTATTTGCATTTTATGTATTGATGATAGTAAAAACAAACAAACAAACAAACAAACAAAGCCCTCCTATAGGCTACAGGGGAATACGTTGGGTTGTGATGAGGAGGGGTGAGTGAGAAGTTCATTTTGGGTAATTGTTTCTGACCAGCTTCCCAAACAGAGATTGGGCTCCATTGGCCTTGCAGCTGTCCAGATGCGCATTGTGGTTAACTTATTATGTTAAAACTGAATTCACTGAATACGCAGCATCGTTATGTGTGCATGCATGTATTTGTGCATTCTTGAATGATCTCAGACTCGCTGTGGCAATCGAACAACATCTCAATGGAACCTAATTAGAACATTGCTTTGTATGAGAACACACATTATGTTTTCAGGGTCAAGATCAGGAGCTCCAGTCCCAGACTGTGATGGGGTGTCTTTTTTTGTCCCCCTCTCTGAACCCAGTCATCATGATACTGGGCCCACTGAAGTGAAGCTCAAGCATTGGTGGTATCTAATCGAGAAGCATACTTAACCTTTTAATCAGGTTATTCATCACACAAAGGGGATTTGTGTGTCACAAGCATGCACATACACATGCACAATGTCTCTCTCTCTCTCTCTCTCTCTCTCTCTCTCTCTCTCTCTCTCTCTCTCTCTCTCTCTCTCTCTCTCTCTCTCTCTCTCTCTCTCTCTCTCTCCCTCTCCCTCTCCCTCTCCCTCTCCCTCTTTCTCTTTCTTTCTTTCTCAAAAACAGACACTTTACCATATCAGATGTCGGTAAGACTTTTAGAAGCTTTTCCTCTGTAGAATTCTAAATGCAAGTTTCAGTAGTATAGTTTCTTGGTGCAACCTGTGGGAGACCCGCAACAGCATTTTTATCCTTGATCTCCGTCGGCCCCTCATCTTCCCCCCTCCAGGGTGTGCTATCCTTTTACAGAGAGCTGCAACCTCCTCTGCATCCCTCGCTCACTCTCCTCCAACTCTCTGTGCCAAGCGCTTGTGTCTGGTTACAGCTTTGCCCAAGTTTCCACCTTCAGTCCCATCCTATCCGCTCAGATCTGTGGGAGGGTAAATGCTTCTTTTAATGGAACGTGTCCCAAGCTGCATGTGAGCCCAGAGGGTGGTGTCACATGTCTGTGGCCTGGACCACACAGGCCCACCCCTCCTGACCCACTTTCCCTCTTCATCTAACTTTAGATCACCCTGTTTATTGTGCTAAAACAATGCCCATTTGTTAAATGAGTGAGTTAGACGTGTCTTTGCCAACCAGTCTGTGCGGATAGAGATTGGCTGCTTTGTGTTACATAAGCAGACTGCTCTTTTTAACGGTAACTAATGAGGCTGAACCCCGAGTGTATAGTAGGAGAAAGGTGTGTCTGCATTCTTGTGAAAATGTAGGAACACTAGAAACACTTAACTGCAAAGATGGCGTCTTGGTCTGTTGGGAGAATCCTTCACCTCGTTCGTCAATAATGGTAAAGGTCACCGTCAGAACATACAGTATCACTCTATGTAACATATTCTTCTCTCAGAGCATCGTAGCTTACAAGTTGTACCGATGTTTGTCTTTGTACCACGCTTTTCATTTTGAATCGTAAACACTTTTTAGATATCGATTATTTAAAGCCTTGGGCATTATCAAGTTGTTTACCTAGGAGAAGCTGCAGGGAAATGTACTCAGTCAATTGTCCAGAGATAGCATAGCCCTAATGCTATGGGATAGTCGCGGATAAAAAAACATTGATTTCAGTTTTTTCCCCGGTAATACAAATAATTGCCTTTTATGCTTTGATCAATGTTCAGGACGCTTAAGGGGATAACACAGTTGTGAAATATGCTTATTCAAAGGGAAAAAGTGCCATCCTATTTCTGAAACAGGAGAACACAGGCAAAGAAGACAACCAAAAGCATGTTGAATCCAATAATCTATTCTCATGCCCTTTGAGATCCTTCTCCTTAAACAGTCTTGGACCAAGATAAAAGGACAAGTGCACCAAAACCCCTGAAAACAGAACTTCCCCAGAATGTCAAACAGACGGGGAATTCACAGTCAGTTATGAGAGAGGGATAATAGTTAAACAGTCGGAATAGTCAATGTAATCCCATGGGTTTTGTATTGATGCTCTCACCAGGAATTGATATGCTAACAGTGTTTATCCCTCCATAGGGTGGATGAGTTTACACATGCACACGCACACAGACATATGCACACGCATACACACACACCTACAGTATTCTCCCTGGTTGAAACAGATCCTTCAGAATTGACTGCAGTGTGGTCTACGTTTATATAGTCTGCTGGATTCAAAACCCTCCGTGTGGTAAAACTGGATGTTGTGGTCCAGACTGGAGGCTGGATATTGTGATTTCATCTAGTTCGGATCTGAGGGATGTTGTGGTTTTGTTTTGGTTGGAGGTAAAGAATCATGAGAAGTGTATCTTTCAGGTGATATCGGTTTGGGAGTTCGTCTTTCAATACCAAGAACTGTCGTGTTTGAAATGGTGTTGTGAAATGTGTGTTTGGGTTTGTGTACGCTTGTGTGTGTGTGTGTGTGTGCGTCAGGAGGGGGTGAAACCGAGGTGAGTGGAGGTGAGAGTCTGTAATGCACTGTAAATACTGCACAGTGGCCTCAGGGAGAAGTACAGACAGCAAAGGATGGATAGGGAGTAGGGGGGAGGTGCGAGTGCAGGTGGCAGGGGGTATTGGCTAGAGACATAGGAGTTGGATCAGAGAGTTGGTCGTGGACTAAAACACAGCAGAGCAGAACAGCCTCCAACACCTTCCTCCTCCCCCTGCGCCACCTCACTCTCAGCCTCGTTAACGCCCGAGACGCTCCACTTCCCTGAGCCTGTCTCGGGAAAATGGCAATTAGCAGTCGCGTCACTGTACAAGGCCTTAGCGGCTCCAATCCCATTGCATCCATGGAGCTCAGACACCCCAAGAGCTGGCTAGGCTAGCTAGCTTAACCTGCCATACTATACATTGGTTGGCTTGACTAGCTGGCTTAACCTGCAATACTCTAGGCTAAATGGACTGGCTAGGGTAGCCAGCTTAACCTGGAATACTGTACTTGGGCTGTCTAGGCTTGTGTAACAAGAGATGGCTTTAATTCTACACAGGCTTCACTTGGTGGAGCTGTATTAGGGTTAGCTCAGGGGAATTGGCTTGAGCTGAGATGAACCTGCTTGTTCTCTGCCATGACTGCTTGTTCTCCTGCTCTTCCTCCATCCTCCCCCTCGCCTGCCATACAGGTCAGGCCATTTCCAGCTCCACTGGCTCTCCCTGGGTTATTTGCTTTCCAGAGCAGCTTCCCCTCCCACTCCTCCCCGCTGTATGCCCCCCCCTAAGGTGCTCAGCCCCGCTAACCTCCCACGCCTGGGGAGAGCTCTGCAGAGGGACCTATGCCCCTTTTTCAAGGCAAGAGGGGAATTGAGGCCTTGTGTGTGCCTTTGTGCATGAGAGGCCAGCACACATACAGTTCTCTTTTTCCTATCACTACAGTAGTATTGTGATCTCATTTGCTCAGTGATTAGTTTGTCAGTGTTATCAGTCAGTATAGTAGTTGCTAAAATACTTAAGCTTATTGTCACATGTTAACATTTCAGATATGAATGGTTATAGACTGTGAGCACATTTCTATTTGATAGATAAATAAATAAATAAAAGCACCTTATTGTTTTCTGTAAAAAGTCAGTAATGTCAGAAGATAATGTACAGTACATGCCATTGTTGATTACCGCTAATTTGACTAGGGATTTTCATCAACTAGTGTATTTTCTTTCATTGGTAGAAAGATATGAGTCAAGGAGAACTACTCATTGAAATACCTTTTGTTCACCAGAACGAAACTTGCATTTCTATTTCATTACAGCAAAAGGATAAATTGAAAAGTTCTCTGCTGCTGTCTCTGGAGGAAGGGATCCCTGACTTAATTGCTCCTCTCAGAGTTTTTCCTTTTCTTCTTTCAGTTGGTTCAGGCAGGAGGACTCAGTAGTAGTATTTACTTGATACTTTATTGCACACGATACAATACATGATTGTAATACTTGATTTGGCATAATGGTTCTGCTTGCATCGGCTCCCTGCCGCACCCAACGGAGATACCGTCTCGACATCCGAGCAGAGAGCAGCGACACATTCCCCCTACGAAAGGAACACAGAACCAAGGGTGGAGGCCGGGGAGGCGGAGGCAGCAGATTGAAACAGAGCATCCTGTGTCGCACTAGCAATGCAGAGTGCAGCGATATCCTGATTAAATAGCCCGCCCTGCTAATAAGGTGTGCCCCGACTGCGTGACATGGCGAGTTGCTAGTGACGCGCTAGGTCTCAGAGTCTACTGCATGAACCAGCTCCGCTTGATTATAGGTGCTGATTGCTTTTAAAACAGTTATACAAATGAACAGTTTTACTTTTGACACTTCCTGGCAGCCACTGCAAAAATTCACAGCATACCATCACACCTTTTGACACTAAAACACAAATATTTGGACCATACATACTATACTTACAATGAACTCCTTTTACAGTGTGACATGTCTAATGGTCTACAGTTGCTATGGACACTATCATTGAGGTCAAAGTGACCCATCTGTCTGTCCTGGTCTTCACCAACTTATTCCCATCCTGTTACTTTACTCTTAACTCTTTGTCTCTCTGTTGCATATTTCATAAACCATGCTTTGCTGAGTGGCCTCACTCCCTGTTGTCTTATAGTCCAGATAAGAATGAACCCTGTCTTACAAGCCAACAAGGCCTCAGGGCTCTTGAGAAGAAGCGATGTTTAAGGACATTTCTGTTTGACCGAATCCTATCCTACTTCAGTCTAACTACTAACCCTCACCGTGAAGCCTGTAAAGTTCCAACCCTGCTGTTGTGTTCGCAAATCTTGTTGATCTACTGTTTGTCCAAGAGAACATCTTAGTGGATAGCAGGTTGATATTTGGGGATTTTCATGATCCTGATGCTATGTCTTCAAACTCACGCCACTCCAGTGAATAACAAACACAGCATCAAGCACACAAGGTGCATGGTTGTACACTGCCTCTCGAACAGAGCAAACATCTGTTATGTAGGACTTCCACCGCTGTTCCACCACCTGGGACTGACCACTTTGGGATCACAAGAACACTCCCAGGCTTTGGAGGGAGATCTTGAAACACAGATTTTGCTTCCCAACACTGCACAGTGCGCCATTTCCTTTCTGATCGTGTTTGACAAGCCCCTCCTGCGATCTGCTCTCACACTGTTTCAAGCTTTTCTGGTTTCATCTTTCCTCTTACTGGCAGATGTACATCTCTAGCCTTCCCTGAAAGAAAGAGGATCGGTTTCTCTCAGTGACACAGAGTGATCATTCAGAACCTGATTGTCTCTGGCAACTCCAATAGCGATCCAATCCACACGTGGCCAGGCAAATGTCAGGCAATAATTGTTATTAATCTCTGCAGAGCATGAATGATACGGAATGTCTCAAGGCGTTTTAGGGTGTGGTGAACCTCACAGGAAAGCAATTTGTCCCACGTTCTCCTTAATATCCCCTCCTCTGTGAGACGAGAGCCTGTGAGAGCGTCTACCAACGCTGTGTCATTAAGAGACGCCTCCCACTTGTCTGCATGGATCAGCTGGTACAGTACCAGTGTGGTCTGACTCTGGACAAAGAGAGGAAATGTCACTCCCCTGCCGTTCCGACCGTCCCTGGACAGTCTGGGTTCCCATTACAAATGGAAGCAGGGAACCTAAGGTGTTCCCATAATAGGAATCATCATTACAATGCTTCTCTCTCCTTTTACAATACTTTTCATTCTTTTTCATTTTTTTCCACATTTTCAGCATGTCTTGTGCTTTAAGTGAAACCACTCAACTCACCAGTGTATGGTGAGCCAACAGAGACTGAGCCAGCATGGTTGAGTGTTGAACATTTTCACACTCTAGTTTCTTTGAGAGCTGTTGTTATTCACCTCAGGCTTTTAGCTTTGTTGTGTTTCCACAGGCGTTGTGTTAAAAGTCTGACATGCACGCTTTCTACAGGCAGTTTTCTCTCTCCTTGTTTATCGGGGTGCCAACGCTCCACTCTGGAGATGTAGATTTAATTAGGGTAAATCACACTTTGTAATTTTAATTAGTGTCTTTTTTGCTTTTGAGTTCATGGTAGGGGAACATGGTGGTAAGCTCCGTTTTCTTGGAAAACTTAATCTTGTTACTATTCCTATAATGAATCACAGTCCCAAAGCACTAATGGAATTAGATGACTACTGTGTTGGAGAAAGTGGGACACGCACTGTCGGCATTGTATAGATACCTCTGTTGCAGAGCTAATCTGGTCCGCTGAACCACCAACTAGACATCTACATTAATGTGCTTTAATGAATGTAATTAATGTTGTGGCCCAAAATTGCCCCAGGTCTCCGTAGCACCTGTGATGTCATTTTGAAATTTCTGTCATACAGATGTGGAATTCCTTTATCACTCGGGTTAGATTGGTGGGGTATAAATTAAGCTAATGACAATATTTGTCTCAGTTATTAATCTTCCAGTGGTTCTTTTGTGAGCTTGGGATAATTATGTGTAGATGAATCTCTGCCAGCGATAAGGAGTGAAGGGAAAGGCCAGGTTACGGCATCCGGGCTAACTTGCCGCGTGTTCCTTGAACACACAGAACGAGATCGGATTTCTCTGTTCCTGAAGCAGCAGCAACAGCAATATCCTGATATTACAGCAGATATATCCACTCCCAGACAATGTCAGCCAGGCCAGTTTATCGAGGCTGTGGCAATGTGGCATACTGAATGAGGTATAGCTAAACTGGTAACACGCCGCTGTAAATCTACTGGTATAAAGGAGCCAAGGGTCATTAATAAAACCTTCAGAGGAGGGATGGGGGCGTTCAAATATTGTTGATCTCAAGTTTTGCAAATAGACTTTAGGTTTCTTTCACACCTCATGTGGAGATTCTGTGCTCTCCTCAACCTCCATGCCATACCGCAAATATTCTCTTCTTGAGAAAACCAGGGGATTTCATTAAGAATGCCACAAATCACAGCCAGGCATGCATTCTTCTTCATGGCGGCTATTTTGAAAGCTTGAACCACAGTGACAGAAATACTCTTCTTCAGATGAAAGCAAAGTTTTTGTCAGTCATCTGGACAAACAAGTGAAGACTGCTGGCATGCATAATGTACAAACCGATGTTGCTAGTCCTTTGCCTGACTGCATGCCACATACTTTTCATGTCACAGTGCATGTTGCCGGCGTAATGTTCTTAATTTCTTCATGATGACAGCCACTAATAACACCTCAGGGGTTTATGAGGTTTTCCAGGCTTGGCTGATTAAGGCCCAACTCATGCCTTTTCTCGTGCCTGTGCTTCTGCTCTTGCCTACTGGGAGTGGGTGTGTGAGTGGAGAGCTGGCAGGAGGGGACATGGGAGGAATCCTTAATTGGTTTATCAGGGAATACTGGGGGATGGCTTGGATGACATTGTGGCCAGCGGCCCTCCTTGAGGAGAGCCAGGAGGAGGTGTATGAAGACAGGAGAGAGAGGAATGAGGAGAGTTTAGGGAAGCATCTGGAACAGAATACACTGGAGCCAGCCCGGACTTCTTGCTCTCTCCCTTTTTCATTCTACCTCTCCTGTTCACTCTCTCCAGGGCTATGAGACAGGTCTAAAAGAGCCTTTCTATGTCAAGTAACAGCCAGGACAGATTTTTTCCTCCAGAATTACAGTTTGCTTTAGAATACTTGCTTCTCATGAACAAATTGAATGTAGATGGCTGATGTGGTGACAGAAAAGGTGATCCAATGCTAGGTTGTGGATAACACATACAAATCAATTTAGTTACTGGAGGCATCATCTTAACATTTTGCAGAATGTTAAATTAGTTGTGATGGGATTTTGGGCAGGATCTTATATCAGGCAATCATTGGTAATTTGAGATACATTTAGTGGCAGTTTATTCCCAGCACAAGGTAATGTCCAGAACAAGATCATGTTAACTCTTAACGCAGTCCTAATTAACCATCATCAAACTAGCTCTGTTTTTAATCTGTGTTACTTAGCTTCATATGAATAATTCTAATACAAAAAATTCTATACATCTTATAAATTCAATTTTTTTTCCATTCATTTGAACTTCTATGATTTATATTAAATCAGCTGACAGATTATCCTTTGCTTGCAAAATTCATGGCTGTCGGGAGTGAATGAAGGAGGCTGATTATTTGTCTTCTAATGTTGACACTGCTGTTTGTCTAAACTGTGTGGAGCTCGCTGACTGTCCGGCCGGCTGGCTGGGTGAGACTGGAAAATCCTGGTCTTTGAAATGGTAATCAACAGGGAACTCGGGCTCTAATGTTACACAATCATGGTCTTTCATCAGCCCTTTTGTTACTTTAACAGCCAAATTAGCATGTTTTCTGGAAACATTCATTTTCACAGTAGAGGTTTCCCACATCACATAATTATTCACATTATGGCTATAAGCAGTGATCACACAGTCACTAGTCAGTCTGTGTGAAAAGAAACATATAATACTCATGTTCGGCTCACTCAGCTCTGGTGATTCATCATCTTAATGGGGTATTTAATCCTGTCAAGACGGGGGTAGCCCAACTCACACATATATCTATACTCCAAATATCTCCAGCAATATGTTAACGTCATATTTTATATATGGAATAAGATGGATATCAAATAGATATCTTGCATTATATTTTGCATTATTCTAAAGTGAGAATGACAAAGTTGTAATATTTATGCAATCCATTTTTATTTTCCCAATCTCACAGTATTGTCTGAAACAAAACCAAAACGTTGTGTTCTATTCATTCTCATTCATCCTCAATGATTGTTTTCGACTGACTGTGGTTCTGAGTGAGTGCTTTGGAGGGCCTCGTCCTGTTGTGTGTTCTCCTCACACACGGTGCTCGAGGAATCCTGGATTGTGCTTATCTGCTGTTGAGAGGTGTGTCCTGGTGCGTATCCATGGCGCCGATGAAGACAGGCATCCACTGGCGAGATGGGAAACAAACAAGGTGACATTCTTGGCAGCAATGTGACCACAAGGCACACTGGGAAGGGGAGAGGGAGCGTGGGGTGGACGGGGGTGCCTTTGCCAGGCATAGATCACACACTCGCATGCACACGGTCATACACACACTCACAAATGGGCACACGCACACAAACACACACACACACTTTCAGGGCGCATGAGACCCTCAGAAACAGAAGGCATCTCAATCTACAGTGTGGCACGGTTGTTTACTTTAACTGCTAAAACGTCCTTGGCAAGGCTGCCTGAGTCCCCTGTAGTGCTGGCATTCTATTGTGTAGAATCTACAAACAGTGCAGCACAGAGAGAGAAAGAGAGAAAGAGAGAAAAGAGAGAGTCCAATCCTTCTCACTGGGGGACACCCAGCTTCAGGCAAAGCCGCTCCACACTGTCCTTGAACTCCTGGCTCCATCCACCCGTCCATCTGACTGACCGGGGACAGGGACAGACGTTTGGTCTGACGGTTGCTGATGTTTGGCTTGTTTCACTGAGGATGGATTTGGGGCTCTGAGGAGTGAGAGGTGAGGTTCTTCAGTCCTCTGGCTTAGACTGCTGCAAACAGATTTTAAAGTTGGGAATTAATAAATAGGATTATCCATATTTGGTGAAAAGTAGACGCTCATTTATTCACTTATAAGTACAACTACAAACACAGCACCACAGCAACTCCCCACCACACACACTCTCACACACTGCTTGTCGTAGTCCTGTTTTAGACAGTGGAGCGGCACCGTTGGTTAGGTCCTGTATGGTCCAGGTTAAGGTTAGAGGTGGTATCAGAGGGGGGTTGACAGATGTTTCAGGAGACTGAGGCCCATCATTAACCGGCGCCCTCCAGAGGACCGCAGGGACACTGCGCCTCGTTGACTTCATCATAACTATAGGTCACTGTCACTTAGCTCTCCTCCTAGACCTGACCTGTCCGGCTTGGACCAATACCAGGTCCACACTAGTAACATCATGCCTTTTTCTTCCTACTATGTATGTGGGGAGGGGTGTGTGTGGATGTGAATGTTTGATAACCTAAAGTACAACATTGTCATAAAGTGATGTATGTGTCTGGTATTAAACAATAAACATGAAAAAATCAGTGTGGGTGTGCTAGGGACAGTATTCAACACTAGTCTAGTGATTTCATGATCGCCCACCTTCGTTTTACCCATGCCATATTGGCTTGCATGATTAGGGTTTAGTGTCCAAAGCCCGTGTTGCAGGCCAATAGGCTTGTTAGCTTCCGAAATTGATGTTTCAGAACGCCTGGAGACTTCTTCCATATTTAATTGTTATATTGCAAAGTTGGTACTTTGCCAGCCAACACTGGCTGGCTGGCGCACTGCTGCCATATAAAACCGTAAAGTTGTGGAGCGCAGACGATTCGTGCTGCCTCGCAGCCCGCTTTAATATCTGGAGGGCTGATATCTGAATATAAATGAGCAGGCCCAGCTTCTGCAAAACAGCTACTGTGAGCCTGGGTTTGTGGAAGTACTGTGTTTTCTGTGGGCAGTGGCATTTCTGGTCAATCTGGCACCCTAGACAAGATCTCTAACCCCCCCCCCCCTCCCTTGTACTTTTTTGTATGTGTTTTTAATAACGAAATAAAAAAGTGTCAATTCCCCTTAAGATTCTTTCCTATTTTTTTGGGTGTTGATACTGCTGACCTGTATGTCTTCCTGGTGCTGGTTCTGCTGCATGTTATATTCTCGTAATGTATTGCAAAGTTAGACTTTGGTAAGTGCGTGTAGAAATAGCACATTTGGATCCCAAATTATCCCGATTAGATCCCATGGCATGGTAACCTACCACTGTACTGTTGTACCATCATTAGTTTGAGGCTTGTCTGTCTTGGTAGTGAGGGAGCAGAATGATGGGAGGCAGATCCAGCAGTGCTCTGGATTCATGCTGCCTGATAAAATAACAGTGGGTTATCCCAGAAGAACAGAACACCCAAGTGCAATGAGCCAAGCTAAATGAAGCACAACCTAACTATTGGAAGAAGTACCTTAACCCTTATCTTATCTGATCCAGAGAAGAAGTATTATCAGGAAAGATAAAGGCAGGGTAAAGTAAAAGAGTGAAGATTGGGGAAGAGACTAAGAGAGAGTGCTAGTGTGAGGGCCATGCAGTTGGTGTGTTGGAAAGACGGAGAGATGGAGAAAAAGACAAAGTCTTACATAGTATAACTCCATTTCTGAGCTGAGCACAGCCTCCTCTCCTTCACATTAATTGGACTTTGGAGTGTGACAGTCAGTCAGACATCCACCCAGAGCCCAGCTCAGCAGGCAGGCATGCCCAGGGGTAGGGCTCCTCCACTGGGACAGGCACTCAGCTATTACCCCTGTCTTTCTCGTGTGCAGCAGCAGAGCTAATACTGCAGCTTTTTAATTGAGAGAGGGGAGCTCTCAGCTCCGGCTCTCGAGTTCAGCTGTCACAAGATCTGTCAATAGAGACAATGTTTGGATCGAAGTGTGTGTGCATGCGTGTGTGCATTCATGTCTTTCTGTGTGTGTGTGTGCAGTCAGACCTGTGTGTGTGTGTGTTTGTACTGTATATAAGCATTCCTTTTTCTGTGTGTTTGTTGGCATTTACTAAGGTGTGTGTGTGCAGTATTTATATATTTGCTTTTTGTGAGTCTATGTGTTTGCAAGGCAATGACATGCTTGACAGTATTTGGTGGCAGGTTTTTGGAGTTTCTAATCATGTGACCAGGTCGAAGAGCAAATGTATGTAATTAGTATGGGATGTATTGGGACGTTTGTGTCTATATCTTGTACATGGGCCAATTACATTTACATTTAGCAAATGCTCTTATCCAGAGCGACTTACAGTAAGTACAGGGACATTCCCCCCGAGGCAAGTAGGGTGAAGCGCCTTGCCCAAGGACACAACGTCATTTTGCACAGCCAGGAATCGAACCGACAACCTTCTAATTAATAGCCCGATTCCCTAACCGCTCAGCCATCTGACCCCCAATATTAGTTTGGATTTATATTGATCTGTCTGATGATGTACAGAGTTTTTGCAAAATCATTATTCTTGGGAGGAAACTGTACAAAAAATATTGGTCATCTGATATCGGACACATTTTATTTTGCATCCCAAAATAAAATGTCACTTCTTAATTCTTATCAAAGAGAAAATATTGATATTTTCAGCGGCATCAAGTTACACTGAAGTTGTTGTTTTGGGGTGCTCTCTGGCACACTCGGTGTCATGTTCCATCTGCGGCTCCATAAATAGCAGATGATTGTATTTCAAAGCAACACATAACTCTGACCATTGGTTATGTGATATAGCTTTCTACTGACTGTGATTTAAAGAGGCTTTGGGGAAAACAAACGATGGTGTCTGGAGCTAGTCTAGCTGTGGGTTATAGTGTTACACGCTGTACAGTATACTGAACAATAGGATACTAGCTTTCAGTATTACTTTGAAGCTCCAACACAAATTTTGCCTTAAACACACAGGTGGTAAAACGAAAATACTCCATTTCAGCAAGTTTATTTAACACACCTGTCCCGGAGGAATCCGCAAAGTTTTCTGTAGAAACCACACAGCAATTGTTTTTTTTCTAGGATAGATGGACAGCTGGATGTTATGGGTCCTCTTGCTACTGATGGTCTTGATAGGAAATGGGAGGCCTCTTACTCACACACTGTTGGCCTGGAGTCTTGGACCTGGACCAGGCCCTGGCTCTGAGTCTGGGAGCAGATTCCTGATTCCCCAATCCCAAGTCTATGAGAACAGACAGCTGTGCTCTCCCCCTACTCCAACTTCTTTATTTTTCTGTTCAATCTGATACATAAGTCAAGAGAGATGCTGTGGACAGTTGGCACACTATGCACGTATTGTCTGTGAATCTCCAAGATTAATTAGAATTCTCCATTCTGTGGTCTCTGTAGAGAAACTGTGTGAGTTAATGACCTTGTAATGGCCTTGTTAATGATAACATGGACAATGGTGTGTATAAATGCCCACATTGTACACGTGGATACAAATGAGGCATAATCAGGTTCTCACGAATGACATGATTATTTTCGAAACGCCTAAAAAAATGTTTTATTGTTATCTACCAAGAATGGATTTCAAGTGTTTGTCCTCAGTAGAAATACGTTAAAGAGAGGAATGACATACCATTATACTGCTGACTGATTTACATGAATAACATGACAAACATTTGCTATTCCCACTGTAACACAGATAAATGGTTCTAAGGTTAAATATTTTATAATTCATATATTAAACATCCTAACTGTTGTATGATGACTATGATAGTTATATGAGTGTTTAATGTTGGATGTGGGCACTGATAAACTGTAGCCATGAGTAATACTGTAGCTCAAACCCTACGACATATTTGAAATCCTCTCACAATCCTCTCACGGTTCAGAATGCAATCACAGCTTAGGCTACACTACCTGAGGACCAGGCTGACAGTCGAGGACGCAGAGACTGGGCTGCTGTTGGCCCTGTTTAAAGTGCCTTCTCATGCCTCTCACCAAACTGGGAACTCCCCAGGGTATTAAAGGGGCACTTTGCTCTTAATAAATGATTTATATAATTTTAGTTTTAGGGTCTCAATCAATCCACCCACAAGCAAGACATCATTCTTTGGTTTACTATAACTTTAGAAATATAGCAGCCACTCCTACAATGCAATACGTTTTCAGTGCTAGATGTATTTGGATGTCATCTGAATGTACTTTTTCTTTACCATCAAATAATGTAATCTTTATGATTGGTATAGTCAAATTATTTTAGACAAAACACAGAATTCAGCTAAAGTGCCCTTTTCAAGCATGAGTGAGAGTGTTCAGTATGTGTACGTGTGGTGGTGGTGGGGGGGGGGGATATTGATATACTATACAGCCTGGCTGTGCAATAGAAAAACCACAGAGCAGAACGGACGAAGAACAGCCAGCTCAAGGGATTAGGAATTACAAAGCCATCCTGTAAATATCCATCGATAAATATCCATCGCCCTGCAAGTCCTGCTGGACCACACACTTCCAGGGAACAATGTCAATATGTCTGAATTATGACCGGCAAATTATGACTCTGTCGATAATTCTGAGGTATTTTGTCGCATTTGTCTGATCCCCGTGCTTCTTACCTGACAAGACATCATCGACTCTAAATTACAGATGCAAAGGCCATAAAAAGGAAGATGAGTGTGTGTGCGTGTGTCCACCCCCCAACTCTCTGTTTGCCCCGGGTGTATCATCACAATAATATGGTGGAGGGGGAAATGAAGATGCTATATGGAGGAAGTGTTTACCCTAGTGAAACGCTGTATGCTAAATCAATATGATGGAGTGGCTGACTTGTGGCAGGTGTGGGTGGCTGTGTGACTCGGCATAATGAAGCACACACACACACACCACACTATAGTGCACACTGCCGCACATTCACATTAGCTGCCCTGTTTTTGCTATTCCACAGTTGCCTTAAAAAAAGTTGCCAGCAGTTTTCCTCTAAAGCCCAGCCCCGCCTAACACCTGCACCAGTAAAGAGATCCCCCCCAGACCTACAGTCACTAGAGTTACATAAATAAAGAACATGATTTTGTCTGTTACCCTAGGCAGTTATATTTGGAACATGCATATAACAGTTATGTTAAACTGAACGAAAAACAATTGCATATTGTGAGGTCCAATAGCCATTATCCAGTATGTGAGATTAATGGACCAAACTAGAGCCAGTGCTGTAAATTATATGAGATTTTGTGAGTAAGTGAATATAATAAAGTGGCTGTAATGTAAATTGTAACTAACTTCCAAATGCAGGCTAGGCTGATGCGTGAGAGAACTGCCCTGTACCACATCAACAAGCACACTCACAGCCCCAATGTGAAATGTAGAGTAAATACAGCTGTGGCTGTTTATTTGACTATATATGCTCAGTAAATGTAATTTTGTGATTGGAAACAACCAACATTACTTTCACTTGGCTGGATGCAACACGCTATTCTCTCCGAACTAGCAAAGCTCTCAGAATCAGAATCAGAATTGGTGTTTATTCGCCATGAAAGTTTGCACAAACAAGGAATTTACTTTGGCAGGAGAGCCTACCTAGGCAGCCATTTTCGGCGCCAACTAGAAAGTTACAGCATAACATGAGGAGAGAGGAGAGAAAAAGGCAACCCCCAGACAATGCTCCTAGAGGAGTACAGTGTGGGAACAGGCATAAACCTCAGCACATAAGCCCAACAACATTTACAAAAACACGTGACTTGCAACAGGGTGGGGGGGGGGGGGGTAGACAAGCAGCATCCGGACCTGCAGCCATGGTAGGCGCTGGACACAGACCCGCCAGCCACCCTGGGGAAACAAGCAGGCGAAGGCGTTGGATGGGGGTGGGGGGTGGTGATATCTGTAGTAGGTGAAAGTTAATGTGTGAGTAGGTCTGGGTTGGCGCCCTCGACCTAGGCCACAATCAGTCCGATTCTCCCTATGCAGATTGTGTTGGCAAGGAGACATCCTTGGTCATGACCCAGGCAGAGACCAAACCACAGATGTCGGTGGGGGCGGGGAAGGGAAGAGCAAGATAGTCTCGCTTCAGCGCTCTCCAGGGGAGTTGTTTTCCAGCAACGGCCTTGGCCAAGGCCTGTGCTGGTTATGGGGCCGAAAGTGGATAAGATTGGGGTAGTTGTTTTGACGAGTAGCCGCGACTCAATTTTCACGTCCACCCTTTAGGAAGGTCTCCATCTCCTCCATCTTCCTTCGCAGAGCCGCAAACTTATCCCTGTTGTAATCCATACTGCGTTGTAAGTTCACAGTCTGAGCTCCAACAGCTCTGCCCAGCGCAACAATCATGTCGGGCAGCCTAATGGGGCTCTTGATGGCCGCAGCCGTTTCCTTGATTTTCCGATATACAAAGCCAGCGCCTATTCCAAACAGCAGAAAGCCTGTAATCACGGTTCCGAATATGAAGATGTATTCAACGTCCTCCACGGAAAGCGCCGCTAGACACACGCTGCCCCCTCTGCTCGCGGCCCGTTCTACAAATTGGACTTGTAGTCGTTTTGTTAGCCGGGTGTCAATAGTAACTGCAGCCCTTCCGCCAACATGGTAATGAATATGCGAGTGTGGTTGATGGGCAAGATCTTGTGTATAGTCATTAGTTGTGTTTAGCGCAGGATATTTCCTTGAAGACAGGACAGATGAAAGTAAATTTGTGAGGACCTCTGTGCAGTTGTGGACCGGGGTTTTGTATTCCCTGTGGGTTCAAGGATAGTTGAATGCTATGTTTGCTCTGCTTGTGAGATGCTAAATCCACTTTGGGATAGCGTAAGATTTATTGAGCTGGGCTAGCCAGCCCTTGTTTTAATTAAGACTCATTTGGGGGTATTATTTGTTTGCCTTTTAGCACAATAATCTTCTATTGCTCTCATGATTCATTTAAGGAACTTATTGTGAATTATGAAAAGATGAGGTTGACCAAGTTAAAGTAACATTTACTGTGGCTAATTCGAGGCTGCAATAAGAGAACCCTCATTTCTCTCACGCTGTGAAAATTGCTTTTTGTAGTCTACCTAGTACAGTAGATGAAAAACTGGAGCTGGCAATATTGCAAGCTTATGATAGGTGAACTCTCCACTAGTTTTCTTGGCTTCCTTTCACACTTCATTTCTCTGTAAGAGAGTGCAATAAGATGATAAATCCCTGGGAGTGGGAATGTATTGGGTTTACAAGGTCTAATGCCTATAGCTGCAAATGTCACAGTACACGCCAGTGTTAATTGTTTCACGGTAGTTGTGTAAGATTGGAAGACCTTTTGTATTTACATTCCTCCAGCTCCATTATGACCAGCTAAAGGATGTCCTGATGGTAGAACAGGGGCTTGGTCTCACTAGCGCCAGCAAGTAATCAGTGCTCTCTCTCTCACACACACACACGCACGCACACACACACACACACACACAACACCTAACTGCAATCTGCTTCAGTCTGTGTGTGTGTATGTGTGTGTGTGGAGGGGGTTTGTATAATAGTCAGTTAGTCAGTCTATTCAGAGGGCAGACTGCAGTTTGCTTGGCTAACACCAGTAATGATGGCGTTGGTATTGTGTGCTTTTGCAAGCCCTCACTTCTGACATGGCAGGGCTGATTGCCTCCCTGTCTGGAACTTGCCCCATAACCCCTGCCTCTCTTTTCTTCACCTCTCTCTATTCATTTATTTCTGTCTTTTACTCCAAAATGTTTGTGTTTCTCTTGGCCTCCCTGCAGATCCTGCAGCGTGACCGAGTGGTCCCCCTGGGGACAGTCACAGGGCTGTGACGTAACTGACACACCTGACACACACCTCATTCCACTGCGTACACTGCCTGTCATGTCCGGCTTGATGGCCTGTACATCCGTGGTCGATTCGAGCGCGTTTGGGAGTTTGTGTGACCGTCGTGCGCAGTGTGTGTCCAGCTGATGTGTGTCCAGCGGAGCAGCAGCAGACACACTCCTCTACACACGCAGGCCGACAGCTCACAGTTTTGGTCATAACCTTGCGGTGGAACATTGCTACTCTGACCTCACATCTGGCTCTGTTAATACCAGGTTCAGGACCCATTAGGTCTGCAGGGTGGCGGTACAGAAACTGTAGTGCATATTCTTAACATATACCATGGAACTGTCTGACTCGATAAAGAAGAGATTTTCTCTTGAAGTTGTCTATAGATCAACTGTGGTTTACTCATCTTTGTCTATTGATAATAATGGCAGCTTCAGAGTGTTGGAGAAATGGAGAATCGCTTTCATGAATATGGTATAAGTTTGATGTTTAGTGTCTAATAACGGAAATATTAGTCAGTCTTTTACATATTGCTGTCGTTGCCAGTGCTTTACCCATATGGACTCTTTGAAAAAGGAGTCAATTAAGCAGATAAGTGACTTATCAGACAACTTTCATTATCCAGTCAAAGGCTGCAGTAATAACTATGATTCAGACTAACTGCTGACGATAAACACTGTAGCGTGGCGCTCGTCTGAGAGACGCTTCAATTAAAGAGCCTCTGTGCGAGGAGGACTCGTGATTGCCCCACTTCGACTCCATTCCATTTGTCGAAACGCATTGTGTTTGTTTATTTGCATGCTAATGAAATGTATCGGCTTGCATTGGAATAAATTAATTTACCATCGCTTTCTCATTAGCTCACTTGAAAGCTATAAAGAGACAGGACTTGGTGTGGGGGGTTGGTTCTCTACTCCCGTCTCAAGAGTTAAGAGAAGATTTTAAAAGAGACCAATGGGCTATTTGTTCATTTTTGAGCGAGAAGCCTACTCTCTTTATTCCACAAACACTCATTTATTTCTAACTGTTTAACTTTGTTTGGCTGGTTACTATATTTTCTGGTGAGTTATAAAGCTGGTTTAAACATACCGTCCAATGCCTGGGGAAACGTGTGAGCGCACAAGACTTAAGAGATACGACTTTGATCAGTGGAACAACATGCCTTTTAAACAGGAATTTAAGCGGCTGATAAGCTTGGTAGCTGTTGTTCGGTTTCGGCAAAAGTGATTTAAATTGCAGTTACTGTATTTGCATCCCTTAATAACTCCCGTATTGGCATAGCAGATGCCCTTACCTTGGGCGACTTAGCACGGATTACGTTTGAATAAATTATTAATATACTCGGCTGGATATTTACCAAAGCAATTAGGGTGAGTGCCTTGCTCCAGGGCACAACAGCAGGGACCCACCTGGGCTTGCGATCAGACGCCTTCTGATCACACCCAGTCCCTCTATCACTGCCACAGATTGCCGCTGGCGCGCACACACACACACACACCCACACACACCCACACAAATGCAAACACACACGTTTTTCTTTGCTCAAGCACATCAACTGGAAAATAAGGGCTTTTATCAACAACAGTTTGACACCCTTTTCGAAGTTAGCTCTCCTTCTCTATCTCATCCTCCACCTCTTCCTCCTCCTCTTCTTCCTCTACTTCAGCCGCCCTATCCTACCCCTATTCATCTGTATGGTTCCATGACTTACGTTCATTTATTACGTAACAGAAGAAAATACCTCGATAAAAAGCCCCTTCACTCACCCCTGTAACTCTCAAACTCTTATCATCCACTGTTTAGATGTAAATATTTTTGTTGTTGGTTTTGCTCTCGGTGAAATTGAACAATCAATGCTTTGAAACATATCAAAGTGTTATTTAAACATGGCTTCCCAAGTAATTTTGTTGTAATTTTCCAAATCCTAAACATTGCCGATGTGTATTAGTTTAATGATAATGCTAAGAAGTAGTAATATGGTATTATGTAATCCACTGAGAAAAGGCAAGTTAGTTATTTTTTATCTTATCTCTAAAGGGATTTTTTTGTTGTTGCCTATTTTACTGCTACCAGCTCAGAATGCTTAATCCTTGTCCTATCATTGCTTTTTTTTGTCATCTTTATGGCATTTTATTGTTAACCCATAAAGAGTTACGCATCATCTACATTTCCCCTTGAAGATGCAATTGAGCCGTACAACATTATTGCTAATGCCTCCTCAACAAAACCATCACTTAAAAAAAAAATGATGATTGAATGCTTTTCACGGTTTACTAAATGAAGCTTCATTAAAATGTGCAAGTAGCTGTGGACAGTACATCCGCGAAAAGGTAGCGTGCCCTTGTGTGTCAGTCTCTCACTGTAAAACAAGGTGCCAGGCTCCCCCGTGCCTCGTCTTAGACAGCCAGGGCTCAGGGAGCGTTGAGGACCTGTGACAACAGTTATCCCCTCGGAATAGGAAATGTTCTGTGACTGACAGCTATGGATTAACTGGTGTAAGTATGTGCGTGTCAGTGTTTATTTGAAAAAAGAGAGTAGACAGGGAGAGACAGTGCATCTATGGATTTGTGTTTGTGCACTTGTGAAGCGTGCGTGCGCGTGTGTGTGTGAGACCTTAGACCTCCCTGTCTGTTGAATGACAGTTAGATGAGTCAGCGCCTTGGTGACCGCTGTCTGTGGTCCTGAACTTCGCCTCTGTCAGTCTGATGAATCAAAACAACCTCCCGTAGCACGTCTGACCTGCTCCTGGCCTGAACCTTCCTCTTCTATTCACAGCATGACCTGAAAATCACTTCTGGCCATGGTTGTGTTGGGGGTGTTTCAGGTTTCCTTGTCAATGAACTCATAGCTTTTCATAGTCCATTTGATGTTATTTAGACTTGATGTGTTTTTGTCTGTGAAAGATATGTAATGTTGACATTTCGGAACACCAAGTGGCATTTGGATGCTTAAAAGTGTATAAGCAAAGACATTCTGTATCTGTATCTGTCAGACATTTTTGTCTGACAGATACTTATGGAATCGGGCCAAGCTGGTTCATGCAGGAGACCTCAAGGCCTAGCGCTGTCAGTCAGCACCACCATCATGTCACGCAGTCTTGACACTCACACTTACAGCCAGGTGCTCTTTTTAACACCAGGAACTCTCCTGCACTCCGTATGGATGCTGGTCAATAACAAATTATTAACAGTAACTAAAGGCTTTTGAGAGGTCTTATTTAAAGTTGGCTGAGATAGGTCATAGTATCATGTACAGAGAAGGATGCTGCAGATAAAATGCCATAGAACTGTATCTGATTAATAATTTAACATACATTTCATGAAAAAAAGATAGTTACACTATGGATTTATAGAACCTTTTGGCTAGACAGCAAAGCCTAAAAATGGTTTCTAAGCTTTGAAAATCTTAGAAATATGCAGGCTTACACTCCACTAATGTTTATCAGCCTCCTGTCATACCATTTTTGCATTTATTTATTTGTATATGAATGTATGTGCAATCATTAATGTCTGCTTGTGTGTGTGTGTTTGTCAGACCTTGTTATTTTTTATGACTCACTGGCAGGCGATAACATTAAAACCCATATTCCTTTGGGGGGTGTACACATAGCAGGTGTGAGGCTAGGTTAGGGAAGTAACAGAGACATGAGGAGACTATAACTCAGCCAGGTAGTTTGGAGGGATACCTGTGGTCCACATTCAAGCTCCCCATTAAGATAAGATAAGATATTTATTCGTCCTACAATGGGGAAATTCGGGCATTACAGCAGCAAAGTGGACAGAAGAGTATATATATAGAAAGAAATAATAACATTAGTATTATAATAAGATAAGATATTATAATAATAAAAACAGATAACACTAGTTGCATTAGACCAGCCAACATTCCTTCATAGTGTGTTTTACACAAATGTCTCTGAACTCTGCTCAACTATGTAAAAACAAAGGTAACTGCAGTATTTTGAAACGGGTCTTTGATCAAATCTATTGGTTATCAGGATATTAGCTGTCTTTGCAGGGAGCAGCTGTGTTGCATTTACATGGCTCTACAATAAGCATGTGCAGTGAGAGGTTTGGGGTTGGTAGAAAGTCCATCTTCTCATGTGAACCAGCTTCTAACACCCGTATCTAGCCCTTCTCCATCAGACTGTAAAGCTGATCCATAAAAAAAAACATGCTTTTTGAGAGCAAATGTGCTACATTGTCCTTGTAGATTCATTTTATGTCCACTGACGATGTGTCAAAGACCTGAATGTGTTCAGATCCCCTACACCTGCCATCTTAAATGCTATTTTAATTAGTCAGTCACACCCCCCCCCCCCTTCCCTTTACCCCACCTCCCTCCCATCCGCTACGCCTCTCTGTTCTAATGGCTAATGTCATGGTACTCAGGGCTACTGTAACACTGCACTGCAGAACCTCTCTAGATAAGGGATTTCTGCATGGGGAAAGTAGTGTTGGTATCAATACCCTGCTGTGGTGTGGGTTGGGAGAGTAGCATGAACTACAACCCTGACCTCCACACACAGGAGTCGAATGACTTCTTGAAAGACAGTAGCTTTGTGTGTGACCTTGTATTTGTTGATGTATTACATCCTCTGAAAGGGAATTACATAAATTATGGAATCAAGTTATGCAGTTGCGCATTTTGCACGTATGCACTCTTGGAATGAGAGAGATCAAGAGGCCCCACCATCATAGCACCTTCCTGCTGTACACATTACAACCCACCCAATGAATGAAACTAACTAATATGTCTTTGATCATAAAATGTCATATAATGTACAATAATGCCACATGTTTGTTTGGCATCACTGCACATCAAAATATATTGTTCCCTATACATAATTGCAACGTTGCTACTCTCATTTGCATCACTACATGGCAGCCATAATCACATTTCTCTTAAAAATAATGTTTATAATTTGTCATTTGCCGTGGCCCATGTGTGTGTTTTGATTATCATACATTTGCATATTAGCAGGACTGGTATTCTATGGTTTGCTGCCTGACTTGCATATGGCTCCAGCTGTTCTATTCAGCCAGGTCCTTACTCTATGCTCAATGTCTAGAACGTCTCAGACATCTATTATGTTGATGCGAGTTCACTCTCCTTATGCCTCCTCCTCGCTTCCTCCTGCAGTAATGTGTTGGAACACCAGACCGACTGACCTTCACCAGATTGCGATGCATAATACATGACGGACAAAACATAAGACACTCAAACAGCTCCAGGTGAAAGAGGCAAAGAGAGAGAGAGAGAGAGAGAGAGAGAGAGAGACTCACACTGCTCTCAAAACTAATGCATTTTTAAGCTGCAGATTTAATAGGCTGAGGTAACTTTACACACTGTCCAATGACCTTTTAGGCGAACGCCTCCAATGAGAGGAGGCGCTACATGTGAGATTTACCTCCTGATACTGCTGGTATTTGGAGGTTTGCATCCAGACCAAATAGCTCTGAGGAATAGATGAATATGCTGACCTTTCTCAGACACCAACACAAGCCCTACAGAAAACTGCGTTGTAATTCTGCTCTGGTGAGTGCCTGATAGGCCTTGTTGTCTGGCACCCCCTGATGTTAAGACTGGCTGTTTCCTGATAAATTGAAGCATCTCTTATGTTTAGAGTCATCATGTTTAAATGTCAACCCGGTGCATTATGTTTAATGCCAGTCAGTTATAGTTGTGATGTGTGAATGTAGGTTCAAGATAAAACGCTCATGCAATCATCTATGCTCTCACTGCATGGTCACTGGATAGAAGGATCTGCTTTACAGAATAGCACATATTGCTTTTCAGAACCGTCTACGTCTTTTTATGGTGCATCAGATAATTATGTTCAAATAGGAACTAATTTCCATCCAGTGTAAAGTTTGAGGTTTAAATAAATATTGCTACCTCAAAGTAAATACTTCTGTTGTGCGTGTAGCCTGCCAATACTACTCCCAAGCTAATTAAATGTAAATGTGTCTTGTGTCACCTACCAAATTGGATCCAGGTGCATGTGTCAACTATTTTCAGAAGATCACGTGAAAAATATGATCGTTATAGAGTGTGACAGAACGCAAGGCGTCTGCCACGTAAATCGGTGTCTCTCGGCCGAATCCAGGAAACTGTTTAAAGAAAGTAATGTAGGAAGTTATTTTATGGCAGTCCATGATAAGACATAATGTATGTGTGAAATGTGTCATGTCATTATGGTGTTAAAGGGGGGAAACCGGGTGAGCATGTTAATTGGTTAATTGATTGTTAATTGATTGATTGGTTAATTGATTGTTAATTGATTGTGGTGTCGCCCAGGTGAATAAAGGTGGGCCGCACCATAGACATATATGTCTATGGGCCGCACAGCTCAGTTAGGAGGCTGGTTGGCAGGAGCATGTCCATTGGGAGGAATCGTTATGCACAATAAAGCCTATTTCATTTATGGAAGTCCTGCGGTGCTTGCTTGCATTCTTCATTTCTGACCGAAACGACCGCTCGGGCGCACTCTTTCACATAGAGACAAAGTGGTTTTGTCTTCCAACAGTTAGTTACAATAGAAATGAGAAATAGCACAACCTCAATTGACAATTCTTTTCAGTGCATCAGCCAGTTTAGAAAAGAAAAGTTAATTGTTTTTGTGCTATTTCAAACTTTTACTGTGTCTAAAATCCGCCATTGACATTGCAATGTTGGGTTCAGTTAGATTTTCTATAAAATACCACATACATGTTGTGATATTAGTGATTCACCAGTTTATTTTACAGAGCTTAGTTCTGTATAAAGTTACCTCTCTCTCTCTCTGTCTGTCTGTCTGTCTGTCTGTCTGTCTGTCTGTCTGTGTATCTTTATCCCATTCCCTGATGTATCTACAGGTTCAGCAGTGTTGCAGGTTCATGCTAGCATGAAATACAACAGTGGTTGGGATCGTTCTGTGCCTAGTTAGGTAGCAGGCCTGCAAGGTATATATTGTTTGTTTTAAAAAACAACTTCCCTCCATTCCCAAAAGAAACAGTTAGTGTATGTGAGCATGAAATCCTACAGAGCTCTTATTACTGTAGATAACCTGGATGAAGAGAACTGTACACAATCACCCACCAAGGAAGCAACTTACGTTTGTCCTTGCAAAGGATAAGAAAAATATTTCTCATGTTTACACGTACAAGCGCACACAGACATCCACACATACATATACTTTCATTAAGTCTTTCATTCAGCCTACTTGCAAATACATATCAAACACACTTCGTTTTTTCCTTTTGCTTTCAAACAAAAATTTTCCTCTCTGACTCAGAGAGTGTGTAGTATTTTGGATGGTAGGACACACAAACACATCAAATCAATAACACAGCCACAAATCATTACCCTTTGTGTGCAGTACAGTACATAGTCGTTACAGTTCCATCTGCCAAAAATGGCAATCAGAGGATGCATTAGTGATGCGTCGCATTTAGTGAGAGATCAATAGTGGTGGTGCGGTTTGCCTGCGGGAAGGGGTTGGCCTACTCAGACACATGGGGTAGGAGGTGGGCTGGGCAGGATGGAGGGATGGAGATATGACAGGTACATCATCTGAGGGAGAAGGGGCCAATTATGGGGGAGGAGAGTAATTATCATCATAGAAGAAGACCGAGGTGGAAGGGTGTCGCCGTGGGATGCGGGGCCTACAGTGAATGATTATTAGTAGTTCATTTGCATCTGTATATAACTGTGTTGCGGTTGGATGCATAAGCTAGGAGAGTTGGCCAATAAAAGGCTGCTGAGACTTTGTACTGTAGGAATTGAGCAAAAGGAGGGCTGTATAGAGGCCAGACTAATCCATCCATTGATCAATTACAAACGACATGATGCAACCCTGTACGTTCTTTAGAAAATATATTTATATATTGTGATTTGTATGAAACATATTAAACATTAAACCTGACATCAAATATAATCTGAATTTCACCCATGAGCAAGGCTTTAAGTTTCAGTGTTGTCGTTGGTTATGCGTTTGTTGAGTGTTTCTTTTCTTTTACCGGAGCAGCTCTCAGGATTTGTCTCTTTGATGATAAGCATCAAGGCTGCCATCTTCTCCAGCGATGTTCCTGATACTGTATGCCAGAGTCCAGGAGAGCACAGCGAAGAAGGGTGATTTGTCTGCCGACGGAGGTGATCCCAAACATCTTAAGATACCATCGCTCATGTTGCTGTCAGAAAACGGAATGTTGCAACACCAGAATGCTACTCCATGCTTTGAACAATCACTTTCCATGCCGCAATTTAATACTTTACTATTGAGCGCTGGCTGCGCTTCTTTACAGTATATAACCTTCAAACAACAAAGTCCCAACAGACTGTCCTTGAACTGTTTTCAAATTGAATGCCAAGGCAGTAACCTCCCCTAGCTATGAGGTATATGCTTCTGTGTAAGGGGAATGCTGATCTAAGTTCACCCGGACTGCTTTCCCCTGGCTTCTGCACCATCCATTGTTTCTGCTGCCCACGTCACCCAGCAACCAATAGAATGAGATGACAGACGTGTGTATGGTAAAACCAAATTACTCGCTCATTCATTTGATGTCATTAGTTTGTGACGGGAGCTGATGTAATTGTGCAAAGTCCCTCCCCTCCTCTTTATCTGCCTTTGTGCTTGATGATTATAAATTTCATCTTTGCAGCTTCGCGCCACTTTCTGGTGCTAGGTTTTGTCGTTTTTCCTCTCCTTTTCACTCTCTCTTTCTGTGTCAGTAGGGAATAGACGGGCGGATGTGAGCGAGTGTCATGTTTCTCATCATTGCAGCGATTGTTAATGACGGAGTATAAACAAGCATGCGGGCACACAGCTCCGAGGCTAAATAAATAAATGGGTTTAGTCTAGGTTAGTGTAACAGTAGTCAGACACATGGTTGTTTGTGCTTACAGACTGGTATCCATGTCAGAAGGAACAGACATTTTTGTGTTTCAGGAAACTACTATACGGTCCTCCTAAACCTAAACCTAACTGAAGTTAACTGTTTGTTTTGAGCTTGAGTGAACCCTAAATAGGCTACTAAAGTGTGAATCAAGTGCCAAATTATGTAGTGTTAATGCTTAGGAAAATAATGTTTTGGAGTGAACTTTGAGGAATCCTGCTGTAATTGTACATGGCTGAAAGAGTTTGGCATAGCAGTAGCAATCTGCAGGGCAATGCTGCAGTATTAGTTCTGTTTGCTCAGAGAAATAGATTAAACCTTTTCTGGACTTCCGCTAGCAACCAGACACACAGAATCACAATACCGGGATCTACTGCATATTGTGACCCGCAAAAACATGTCCTGAATCAAGTTGAAGAATTTAGACAATGGAGAAAAAGAAATCACTTTTTCTCTTCTGGGGTTATTATCCCTGGTCCCGTGGTTGATGGTGCTTTGTTAAGTTGACTCCCTGTCAGGCTCCCAGCCAGCGCTCGTCACTGTAGCTCTGAGAAGCTGATCTGGGAGAAGCCTCTGGATTTTAATAATCCACAGTTGTGGTGGTGAAGCTAAACACTGCTACCCCAAGCATAACAATTCCCTCCAGGGGAGAAAAGCTGCCACTTAGCAGTGTTATTACATATGATCATCCAGTTTGTTAGGAGAAGAAGAAGCTCTTCCAGCTCTTCAATGATGTAAAGGCATATCCCTATATCCCCTGCACACACACACACACACTGAATGCACACCCACTCTCACAAACTCACAAGCTCCTTCTTCTCCCTTGTTATCGCTATCAGGAATAATTGGGGAGCACTTGTCAATGGGGAGGCAGATAAACATGTTGTTCACTACACGCTAATTGCTAGTATGCCCTCTAGGTACAGCCCCAGGCAGTATTCCACCCACGTTCCTCCACAAGGGGCACTTTCTGGGCATTGTCTGCCCATTGTCTCAATCCCTTCAGGAGGGAAATCACAGACAAATTAGTAGCTACATTGAGCCTATTGTATTTATTTGTATTTTTTTGTGTTTACTATGGGGATATATGGGATGTTGCTTCATAGATTATTGAGCAGAATTTCAGGACCACTGTTTTGGGTATGGATATAGCTCACTGATTAGAATATTTTAACAGCAGAACAATATATCTCCTGTACATTGTTTTGGGTGAAAGCATCTGCAAAATGAATGCATTATTATTATTGTTTTGCAATCTCGGGGCACTTCTATATTTTACCGAACATTCTCTTGATTGCTCACCCCATTGTCTCTGCACAGGACTTTTTTGATTAAACTTAAACTGTTCTCATTTGGCACCGGACTTACCTAACCTGATTGCATCAACCGAAGTCTTTTAGAAAATATTCAGACTCCGCCTGATCTGGTAAAGGAATTGAAACAATTTGCAATAGTGTGCTCAACAGGGAAATCTGTTTTGCTTGTTATTGACCACGTAAACAAGCATTTGACTTATTTCAATAGTAAGTGAGAGGCCATAAAAACAAACCAGATTCATAGTTATTGTGCATCAGGGTGACCCATAATATGGTACCTCTGCTGTGTGGCCGATTGTTTAGAAAGAATCAGTTGATGAACGTACCCCCAACCCCTGTATCAACCCTGTAGTGACACTATGCAGTCCTTGTGACTATTGAGCATGTTAATCATTTAGGTGAGGCTTCATCAGAGCTCATCGACCACTGTAATACAGCAAAGCTAACAAAGGGAACCTACTCTACGGTACTGGACTGTGCTAAACTGTATTGCATCCAACAAACCCTGTCCTTTGGTACATATATCATTCTTACTCATATCCAGTAACCTTGTAATACACTGTATTTCCCAGGTGTTGTCAGTCCACTTCTCCTCCCTCTCTTGCCCATACTGAAGTTCAGACTTGGTATACTCCTGACTCACACGCAACGATCACCTCTCATGAATACTGCTTTAGACAGCAAAACCACATACCACTGACCACTGGTGTGGGTGGGCAAAATTTATACTAAAGGGGAAGTTTAACCAATTCTTCTTATTTACATATATGACAACCTCCAGTGCAATGGGACTGTAACATGCAGAATATCTAGTAATTGACAGTTTAGGTCAATTTTCATTGAGTCGTTTTCAAGCCCCATGAGGTGTCTGTTAAATTACTGCTTCCTTGTCATGCTTCCTTCTCAGCAGGCAGTGTGTCAACACATTGGCATTAATGTGGTGGAGGTGTGTTATCAGTTGTAGCACCACAGGCCTCCATGCCACATTCATATTAGCCTGGCATTTCTACAAGATTAGTGATAACTCACTACACCTCTAATGCATTTACCGTTGAATAAGTCAATGTTAAGACAATGACTCAGAGCATTAAACACACTAATTGGAACACTTGCAAAGAGAAAACATATATTTTCAAACAGTCATAATGGCATCCAAGAAAATATTCCCTAAACAGTTGCCAAATATTTCTCTATCTGGCTGTAAAAACAATTTTCCATGAATAGCTGACTAAAAAGGTTCTCCAAAATAGCTGGAACAAAATGATTCTCTCAAAATATCTATTAACACCTTCAGTCCTACTGTACTGGTTGAGTAATTCATGTTGGCTTGACTTTGAACGTACAATCTTTTTTTCAGCTCCCATTGTGTGAAGACATCCTCTGACCTCTATCTCTGTTTGTCGGTTCTGTTTTGAAAGCGTCAAAAAACGACAAAAAGAACACAGGAGGAGATGGAAAACACAATCATAGGTGAAACAAAATATGTCAAACATGTTGGTGGTGGGTGACCCTTGTTTTGTTTTGTTTTTTTATGATTCCTCAGTTAAGTACCAGGAAAAACTGTCTGAATGACCATTTCGTTAGAGGACAGGATCTACTTTTCTCCTTTATTTGTGAGGGGAACTTTTCTGCGGCATGGCCTCTTGCCAGCTGTTCCAGTAGCTTTGTTTTCTAGGTCGCAGTGACAGTCCAGCAGGATGCCAATCTCTGGTGGTGGCCCAGTCTCCCTCCCGGCTCAGTGAAGGTGACCATATGGCCACCGATGACCAACTTTCCACAAGACAAACAGCTTTAAGTCGATGGCTGTCCTCTATCTCTCTCTCGATTCTCTATCTGTCTCAAGCCTCCAGCTCCGGCATTGTCGAGTGATAGGAACTAAGATAGAACAAATTCGAATGATTTCTAGTCCTCACCTCCACCCTAACTTCACTGTGCTTTTCTGAAGCTGCCACCTGAGAGATAGAAACAATATGTTCAGCATATTGTTTGAAGTATGGCAAGGATTGAGTACCCCTTTGTGTTCCACGGGAGATGTGAACCAGTTATCAAATGAAAAGGGAACAAGCTTGGCTTGTGCCTCTCTTTGCGCCACACGACAGAGCAGAAGACAGAGGGCTGAGTCATGCTGATTATGCTGTGATTATGACTCTGCAATGGGACGGCATTAGTCTGACCTTTTATATTACTGAGGCAAACCACAGAACCATAGTGTGACATTCTGCTTTAGCTATCTCGTGTATAATCACCCAATTAGACAGGCTAGCGGCAAACAAATGCCGCCTCCACCCACTTGTGTTTGTTTTCTCTCACACTAGCAGTCTTCTAAAGCATCACATTCTCTCTGCCAGCGGCCTCAACTGAAGTCACGTGCAGCGCCTAGACAACACTGGTAAAGACAGTAGAGAGGGTCCCACAAACACTGCCTTGGTCTGTTAAACTCTGAGTAACCAGGATGACTCATTAGTTTGGAGTGCATAGTCCGGCGCCATCTTTCTCCCTGGAGGCCCCCAATCCTTCAATCCTGCCGGCCCACCAACCAGGTTTCACTGGTGGCTGGTGGAGGGAGGGAGATGGCGTGGGGGGGGTGTTGCAGTGCATGCCGGGAGCTTGGCAATGGGCAAGAGTTATTAAGGATGAATGCGAGACTGCTGAACAAGTTGTCAATCCTAAATCTGCCTTTCTCCCTCACAGTGTGTCCTTACACAGTTGGAGAGGAGAACACGTCAAAAGGCTCTGTGCTGTGTGGCAGCTGTGTGTGTGTGTATGGGCTTACATGGAGGAACACACTCGAGTATTAAAACTAAATGACTCTCAGAGAATGTGTCTGGGGCAACACAATCTCTGTCTCCTTGACTGACAGATTAGCATTTAGGTAAGAGAAGCCCACTGCTAAGAGAAAGATTTGGCTTCCTCTGGGAAAAGGCCACACTATGTAATTCTGTTCAACAATGTGACCACATTTAGAACATAATTTTGAGATACTTCTCTGCAGTTCAGATTTGTTTATTTAGCTCCTTCAGATATTAATTTAAACTCCCAGCCTTGATATTAGGCATTTAATAACAGCTCAACGTTCCTTACAGCAACCATTTCTTTGCTCTAACTTTGTTGGATAAAGACAACAAAGACAAAGTAATAATAAAAAAGAACAATAAAAAAACCTATTAATTGTAACTCAGACTAGAACATTGAGTTCAAAACCATAGTGTTGTTTAGAGGGCAAAAAAAATCCCAAAACAACACATTAGATAATGCATCAAATAGAATTTTTATCAACTACTTTTTCCGTAATATGTTCTTTGATCTATAATGCATGTGGAGTACATTATGACAAAGAATGTCTGCAGAACAGAAGGCATCTCCAAGAGTGCAAAGACTTTTGGGGATAATCCAGTTGGCTATTTCCTGTCTATAATGATGCCATCAGGAAGTGTCTCTGGAGACAATGATGTCATCACGGAGTGACAGGCTTCACCTGGAACGGCTGGGCCAGTCTCCAGCCTCAGCCACCTGGGCCAAGGTTTGTGTCTGTGTGACAGCCTTGGACCAAGGTGTGATAGAGAGTGCCGTGGTGTGTGTGTGTGTTTGTGTGTGTGACAGATTGACAGGCCTATCCCAGCAGTTGCAGGACTGACAGCTGACAGAGAACCAGGTCCCTAATAGCCCCTCTCCACACACAGGTCCCTCTACCTCAGTCTGGACGGGGACAGCTACCTCAAGGACATACATGAAGTGCTCACCAAATGGGAACTCCTCCTACTATATCCCAATGTCTGTGCCTGAGATCATTCACTCCAGCTTCAATCTTAAAGCAGGTTTTATTTTTCTCCAGTAAGAATACATGCACTGCAGTGTGATATCTGCTATGAATACAAGAGATGTGCATATTTGATATTTATTTAGCCACTGTGCTGTTGCTATTCAATTAATATTCATTGTGTTTGGTTCTCTCAGCCAAGGTACTTTTTTATTCAGAGAGTTTTTATTCAGAGCAAACATGAGTCGTTTTTGTCTGATGTTTTCTCATTCAATCTTGAGATAACAGGATAATTTCGCAATCCTGTTCTACCCAATGCTTTAGCAGTGCTTCATTGATCAAGTCTTTGTGGCCCCAGAACAAGTATTTCAAGCAGACACAAACCACCACAGTCACTCTTCAGCGTCTGGGAATACGAGACACAGCAGACGTAATCAAAGATGAAAATGAGAGACAGAGTTTCATTTTAGTGTGACGCAAACCTCTATTGTGTTACAGTTCGAGAGCAAATACTGATACATCAATGCTTCTGTGTTTTTGCTCTTTACCCTTTTCAACATCTAATGGCACGTTATGATTGGTCGTCATGAATGATTTAACAACAACATGCTGATTCTTTTCACCGCACCAAATTGCTCAATTTGTCATTATTTGTCTAAAAAAGGAGAGGATCTTCTTGAGCTAGTGTAATAAAGTCCAGATAATTATATGTAGTCATTAACTATGGTTGTATGTAATTGCAAAGCTTATTAATGTCCTTTCAGATTACATGGCTCAGCTTTAGTTTCCCTCACGGTCAGGGACGGATCTTAGACGCACTGAGCTTTAATTTGATTGTAATGTTTTTAATTGAGAGAAACTTATTAAGCCAGTCTTGTTTCTCCCGGCATGAGCGGGCTGAATTAGAAGTTGACTCTCCTGTTGGAGTAGCTGATTAATTGTGTCTGCTGTGGTTGATGAGCTTGGGGTGGAGGGAGAGTGGGAAGGCGGGTGGGGGGCCGGGGTGGGTGGAGAGGATGGAGGGAGGAGAGAAAGGGAGAAAAAAAGAGGGAGAGATTCGGTTCTTAGAGTTGGTGCTAATTGAAGTAACCCCATTGCACAGTGTACACTATTGATAGTGACAATTGCTCTTCATCATCAATCGACCCACCTAAGCATCTTCACATCTTTGAGAAGGTTTTTGGACCAGTGGGTCTGCTGATGGTCGACTGAGCCCTTTCTTGCAGTCTTTTCAGTGGCATTTAAGTACCTGAAACCAGAATTAGCACTTCTGCATTGTTACAGCAGAATTGTATAAAAATCAGTGGTTTGAGTGTTGTGCTAGCTTTTCAGTGGGCTTCTTGTGAATTATCAGTATTCCACCAGGCCAATCTAATCATGCTGGTCATCTAATTAGCATGAACACACTTGGTGTTAGTGGCAAATGTTGATGAATCACCAGTGAGTTGGTCCTCATTACCTTCCCCAGGCCTCTCCAGTCCTCCGCCTGCCCCCCCCCCCCAACCCCCAACCCACATTACTCCCGAATGGAAATTGTTTTCCGATCAACTCAAGCAGAATGATGTATCTACATTTGCATTTGCAAGAGTAGCATCTGTATTTTAGAACACTTCCAAAGGCTTCTTGAAATATGAGCTTATGTGATTAAAGTGGTTGTTTGTTGCCGGTAGTTTCCTTACAGCCTTTGTGCTTAGTCACATTATTTCCCATTGTATTGTGTATATTTCTGTGTATGTCCACAGTGTCTACGAGCGTGGGTCAAAAATGACCCATATGTATTCCTATGGAGTTTTATAGGAATTTTTGATATTAGTTAATTTTTGCAACTTGGAACATATTTACTGTGGATAACTATTCACCTGTCACACATTTCACAACTCAACACAGCAGCTTTTAGGCTGGGAGATGTTCACAAGTGACATTATTGATGAGGTCCTGAAATGCAACAACTTTGAGACGAAGAGCTGCAACAGCAAAAGGGAAAGAGTGGAGAAGTATCAAACAGGAATTCATGACCTCAGTTTGACCCTCCTTGCAGGGGAGGACCAGAGCCTAAATGTGGCTTTTTTGGATCCAATTGCAAAATTCAATGTATAAAGCCACCATGGGGCTAAAGAGATATGATATCACCAGCTTGACTTTTGATGACAAGAGGAACAGGGCTTTGTAACAAGAAAAACATCTCATAGCAGCATTCAGGTATGTGTGTGACTGTTTCCTGGCTAATTGCAGAAGACAGTTCATTCCCAGTAACTTTGTCACCAGAGATGAGCAGTGTGTGCCATACATGCCCGGCCAGCAAGCCTGCAAAATGTGGAATTAAAATATTCTGGATGTGCAATGTGAGGGTCCCATATGTGGTAGACCTGAACATTGTGGGGACTCTTCACCAGAACAAGCCAAACATACGAGTCACAAAGACATCCAAATGAAGGGAGATGCCAAGTTCCAAATTTTTTCATGGTCATGTTGCCATTTAACCCTTGTGTTATCTTCGGGTCATTCTGACCCATCAGTCATTGTGACCCACCGTTGTATTGCGACAACTTTACCGCATACAAAAACAAAGTGAAGCATTTTCTTTTAACCGTTGGGCTGTCTCAGACCCCCCACATTGCAAAGGTTAAAAGAAAATTATTTTTATTTGATTTTGTATTGGGTAAAATTGGGTAAACACAACGATGGTTTGTTATGAATCAAATCAAATCAAATGTATTTGTATAGCCCTTTTTACACGCAAGCATGTCACAGAGGGCTTCACATACGCCCATAGAACTGCCCCTCAACCAACCTAAACCCTCAAGGAAGACAAGGAAAAACTCCCAGAAAAACTCCCAACAGCAGAAAAAATTGAAGAAACCTTGGGAGGAGCAATTCAGAGAGCGATCCCCTCCTCCAGAGACGGTTGGTGAGAGAGAGGAGCAGAACACAGGCTAAACATAGTCATACAGTGTCAATGGGTTTTGAAACACCAAAATCCATTGTTCAACTTTATAGATGTAGGACAGGACCGGGAGACTCGCGACCAGGTCCAGCGTTGGCCGACCGACGACCAGGCAGGTGCTGACAGGTGATGAACCTTTGGGTCATGTGACCCTAAGGCAGCACAAGGGTTATTTTGGATTCAATGGCAACATGACTATGGTGAGCTATGTGCTGAAGAAGGGAAAGGCTGTTGTCCTTCTGAGCACCATGCATGATGGCAAAGCAGTGGATGACAACCATGCTCTTGTCCTCCCCTGCAAGGAGGGTCAAACTGTTAGAGGCCATGAATTCCTGTTTGATGCTTCTACACTCTTTCCCTTTTGCTGTTGCAGCTCTTCATCTCTAAGTTGTTGCATTTCAGGACCTCATCAATGATGCTGTCACTGATGAACATCTCCCAACCTAAAAGCAGCAGGGTTGAGCTGTGAAATGTGTGGCAGGTGAATAGTTATTCACAGTAAATATGTTCCAAATTGCAAATATCCAAAGTTTCCATAGTGAATCCATATGGGTCATTTTAGACCCATGTCTATAAAATTTGTGGTACTCAAAAACAAGATAAAGGAATAATTGGATTATTAAATAATGAAATGAATTGATTTTAAAAGATATAGCAAAGAAACACTCAGCCATACATGAAATGTCATAGGAAATGAATGCGGGTCATTTTAGACCCATGTTGTGCATTAAAGGGGGTAAGCATAGCTTGTGTATCAAAGGGTTAACCTTTGCAATGTGGAGGGTCTGAGACAGCCCAACGGTTAAAAGAAAATGCTTCACTTTGTTTTTGTATGCGATAAAGTTGTCGCAATACGACGGTGGGTCACAATGACTGATGGGTCAAAATGACCCGAAGATAACACAAGGGTTAAATACAGCTAGTGAAAATCTGTTTTTATATCAAATGTTTTTGTTACGTGACATGATGTTGTCTGTGGTGCTGCTGTGAAGACTGTGATGCCTCAGTATATGGAAGTATGTTGAGACATGTAGAGAGATCTGTCATTATTCCTGTTCATGAAGTCGATGGCATGTGATTAGGTTCAGTAATGAGACCAGGGAGTTACTCACTTAACCCAAGTGGGTCTCTGCTACTGATTGGCCAACATGGGTAAATGATAGGCCGGGACAAAGAACCAATAGGCTGGTGCGAGGAACTGATAGTCGGACAATCACTCACCTATGCAGCAGACTTACTCTTTGCCCCAGCCCATAATTTATCAGTTCCGGCCAATCAGTTGCAGATACGCTGCTTGGGTTAGGTGAGTGACTCCCCAAAGTCTCATTATTGAACCTATAATCACACAATATAATAAGTCCAGCCATGCAAAGAAGCTTGTGTTGCTTTAGTATGTATTTTCTGTATGATTTAATACAATGAAAAGCCTCTTTGTATAATCATTGTCTTCAAGCCCCAGTTAGAGTAACCAAGTTTGATCAATTAAAGAATCAACTGTGAGATCTCATTAACTTTTCTGTGGGGAAAAATCAATCATCGACCAATCATCGATTGTGAGTGTGAACTGATTAGTGCTACTACCACTGTACCTTGGTTGTCACGTGGAATCTTGACACAGCATTTGCAATGTAAAAAACAGAATACAGACAACAGCAACATCATGCTGACATCCGTGTCAGCCAGGTGAGAATAACAGAGAATAGTATCAGTGGGTCTGGGAACAAAGAGAAAATGCATTAGCAGGTCCCTTAGCTGTCCAGGTAGTCTTCTGATGCTGAAGACAGAGAGGGAGAGATGGAAATGGGGTACGTGAAAAGAAGAGATAGAGAAATAGAGGGCATGTGAATAAGAGAGAAAAATACATTGAGAGCATGTGAAAGAAAAGCATGAGAGAGAGAGAGAGACCTTTTTTACTCTTTCTTGGTTTATGGTCTGAAAGGGGTCTTTCTGGGAAAGGGGAATGAGGACATTAAACCACCTCTGTTTAACATTAGTATTCTCATTAACTTTCCAATATAAAGCAAATCCAATTTTCTTTCAGTGTGTCTGATGCATTCCAACTTTGAAAAAATTCTCATTCTGATTATTGAATTCATTGATTAAATATTTATCCACTTGTTCAACGCCATCAAAAACTCTTAAGGTGAATAAATGTGTCAGAATTAGATGGGTCCTTCGGTGCCTCTTCTGCATTTTGGCACAAGGTGACTTTGTTACGTCGAGTTAATGCTTGAAATTTTTACATATGATTTAATGTTAAATAAAAATGATTTAGTATTTCACCATTTGGAACCGATCGGCAGTCATCTTTCTTAGGGTTGTCACAAATGAATATGCTTGTTTATCTCTGGGAGGTGGGACTAGGTCTACAAATGAATGTCCATAACAGCCGAACATGATTAAGTCCAATGATTTGCTTTCACATGGAGCACATCAAAAGTAATCATTTTAATTTCTGACACACATCACACACTACCCATTTACTTGCTCAAACATAGACCTTTGATACAAACATCAGCTTTTTCCTGGCACTAGCACATATACACACACACACACACAGGCTACACACACACACACACGTGCACACACTTGGACTGGCCCTAGAGACCTGACACTGGGAGTGCTTCTCTCCAGGAACTGACCCTCTGACAGCATGTCCTGTCTCCTTGCTGTCTGACACATCATCCCTTAGGACATGTTGTCATCTCGCCAGATTCCTGGCCAGCATCTCCTCTTCACTGTCACATACACACACATGCACACACACACAATGCTGCATGCCAAAGGCTGAAGGATTAAAAATACAGATATATCTAGACCACGTTTCTCCTTCATCTCACATGGACATCTGTCCTGACAATTGGTTGCTGTTTTTCAAAATGTATTCACCTTAAGCAAGGTCAGGCTCATCATTAATTAAGTCTCCAATAGGCTTACAAATCAATGTCTGTATTTCAATTCAATATATCCTGGGAAATATTATAGCCCAGATAAAGTATTTGTTTTTGTTTATTTGTTATTGTATATATTTTATATTTTCAGTAGATGGACTATCTGCTTTGTGTACAACTATTTGATAAATCTTGTTATTGAAAAGTTGAGTCAGGAGTGCACACACAGTTATTGCTCTGCAGTGACTTCAAAGGTGCATAAGGATAGACTACCTCTCTGCAAGAACCATTGAAGAAGCCTTAGCCTCATCAAGAGGCTTTTCATTTGAGTTGAGCAAGAAATCCACAGCCCTTCTAATATCGAGAGACATTCACTGTCCGAGACAAAGAGTGAGGCAGTTATAATGGGCCCGTGTCTCCAAACACTGTCTTCCTGAAGAAGATGAGACGTTTGAGATGACAATGCTGGTGTATAATTGTGTTCTGTGTTCAGAAATCTATGTTGAGAAGGTCATGCCCCTGTTCCAACAACTGTCAAAATATTTTGGATAAACAATTTCCGAGTTGAATAAAAAGCATCTGTTTGAGAATTTTTCTATCTTTTATTTCAGTTTCTATTCTAAGATCAAAATATTGTTTGAGTAGTATCACAGCTCCTCAAGGGTGTCAAACATAATTATACTATTTCAAACTACAATTTTATACTTTAACTGTATTCTGTCACACTTCTGTCTACTTCAGCCATGTAACAATGACCTAAGCATAGTGCAGCTCCAAAAGTACCATGGTCCTATTCTCTACAGCTGACATCATGGGTATTCTGCTGTTTGAGGCATTCCTTCACCCAACCAACCTGTAACAGTACATCTTCCACACCGGCACTTTCTCTTAGAAGATTTGGCCACAAACCTGTTGGTCTTACTGCTTGGCTACCTCGTACTGTTGGTCTTATTGTTTGGCTACCTCACAAACCTGTTGGTCTTACTGCTTGGCTACCTCACAAACCTGTTGGTCTTATTGTTTGGCTACCTCACAAACCTGTTGGTCTTACTGCTTGGCTACCTCACAAACCTGTTGGTCTTACGGTTTGGCTACCTCACAAACCTGTTGGTCTTACTGCTTGGCTACCTCAAACATTTGGTGGAGGTATGCTTTTACATGTTTACAAATGTTTTTGACCTTTTGTTGATTGGAAGATTCTCCATCCTCAGATTCATTCTTTGGAGTATTATTGGCATAAACACCAGTTTTTTACCAACAAATGACAGTTTGCAGCTGGCAGGTGGGAGCAATAGATAAGAAAAAGACAAGGGAATGTAAAATGACAAACCCAATAAGAAGCATCTAATCACAATATAGCATAGAGAAACAAAATGTAATTGTGTGTAGTAGAGTTAAAATGCAAGATTTATTTGTATGTTTACAGTGAATGAGGTAAACAATTAGAATGCAAACACAGTTTTCATAGAATATATAAAGCGTTACAGTGTTTTGGTATCATTGCACCATATTTATTTCATACAAAACACTCTAAGGTCAATATGGTACTTTTGGTTTATTCCTCAACTCCTGTACTTTTTAAAGGGTGTTTTCTCTCCTGCCCACCTCTCACCATCTGCTCAGGGACTTAACATGTCAGGGTGGCAGAGACAGCATGGGAGACACTTTCCTGTGGGCAAACTGCCAGACAGGCCTTTGTGTGTGTGTGTGTGCGTGTGTTTGTTTGCTCTGACAGCAGGGGAGCTGGAACAGACGTTCATATTTACTCCAACAGACATGTACTAAGTCTCATCTTTGGCAGATAGTGGGGCTTACTGTCTTTGAGAGACAGAAGAAAGGAGGAACAAAAATATTTCTTTCTCGAGGGAAGACATTCCTTTTTTTGTCACAGTTTTGGCTCCTAGTATTGAAAAGAAGGATAGAAAAGAAAATCAGAGAGAAATTAAGAAACGTTTGTCTTTGCTTAATTCCCTTGAAACACAGTCTTGTGTAATTGCACCAAAAGACTGATTTGATTCAAGTTTTGACAAAAACATCCATTGACTGCACCCTTGTTGCTTTGGATTGAATGTGACAGTACCTATTGTCTGCTAAATGACACCAATGATCATCTTTGTTAAAAATTCACTGTCACTGACACACTCACAGATCTCTGGTCCAGTACAACTTTATTCAATCATCATTCACATTATAGTAATCTATTCCTGTGGGAGGACAGTTTCAGACTGCTGATTCAGATCTGCCAGAACCTCAGAATATACACTATATTGTCAAAAGTATTCACTCAGCTATCCAAATCATTGAATTCAGGTGCACAAAGCAAGGGCCATAAAGACATGGATGAGCGAGTTTTGTGTGGAAGAACTTACACAGAACTTGCACAGAGTCCTGACCTCAACCCAATAGAACACCTTTGGGATGAATTAGAGCGGAGACTGTGAGCCAGGCCTTCTCGTCCAACATCTGTCTGACCTCACAAATGCACTTCTGGAAAAATGGTCAAAAATTCCCATAAACCTTGTGGAAAGCCTTCCTAGAAGAGTTAAAGCTGTTATAGCTGCAAAGGGTGGGCCGACATCATATGAAATCCTATGGTTTAAGAATGGGATGTCACTCACGTTCATATGCGTGTGAAGGCAGACGAGCGAATACTTTTGGCAATATAGTGTATATGTTTTACTAGTTTCCCAGGCATGAGGGACATTGAACATTCATCTTGTATAACCCCAATGTTGGTTATATTATTTTCCACCCAGACAACATCAATCCACAAGATTTATTTTTAAAATATTGAATTACCGTATAATAATTTAGACACCTGATGTTGACTTCACTTACTGTAGAGTAGTCATACTGACCAGACTTGATGGGTAGCTCTCTTCCACTGTGTAACTCACCCTGAAGGGCTCACTTCTAGTGAATAGAATACCCAACTATTTTCTGCCTGAATATTAGATAGCTCAATCGATGAACATAGAAGAATGTAACTTATTTTATTTATATCATTATTGGAGTGAATCTTATTTTGTTTGACTGCATCTGGTCTGTAGCTTTGATATGATCTCACCCTGAGAGTATGATTATTTTCTAATGGTGTTGATGGTTCTGGCAGGTTCAGAGCGCTCCAGACTACATACTGGACTACATAATGGAAACGGACAATGTTCAATCGCTGGGGAGCGATGAGGGTCATGCTGTGTTGAATCTGAGTCCTTTAATTAGGCCGGTTCGGCCTCCTGATAATAACGGTTTGATGAAACGGTGTTCAGCGGCACTGTGGTGGAAGTGCTTCAGAGGGCTGGTGATGGATCACACTCCAGCCAATGGGAGGAGAGTGGAAGAGTTGGTGTTTGCAATTGCGATTGCGGTTCTGTGGTAAATGTGCTTGAATCAGCAAGAGTGAGCAAAGGGGAGAGAGAGAGGTAGAGGGGGGAAGAGAGATGGTGGTGTAGCAGCATAATGCCTTATCCATCACTGACAGGCCTGTGGCTTCATCTCTGCACAGTGCTTGGAACTGCCTCTGCTTTTCCAATAAATAGCCGCTTCTCCCCCTCTCCCCCTCCCTACCCCTTTCCTCCTACTACCGCTGCTCTTTCTCCCCTACATTTCTCCAAAACTTCCCCCGTCCATAAAACTCAGTGATTGACAGTCCATCAGTGGCCTCTCTGGTCGCTTCATAGATAGATCCCCACTTCACCTGCCAGTCGAATAGCTGCCACTCACCAGTCTGATTCACACTCTCCTCACACCTGGACAGACTCATTCACACGTACACATACACACACATGCACACACACACACACTGAGCCAAAAAGCCTTGGCTGACTGGAGCCTAGATGGCAGAATAATGGAGTCGAGTGTGTGGGTGTGTGCGCGTAAGTTACTATGGGTGTGCTTGTGTGATTGCAAGTCACTACATGTCTGAGTAACTGCATGTTTGTTTGTGTGCACTTTATAGTGTTGTTCTTCTTGTCTTTGTAGTCCTTTCTCTGTTCTTTCTCAACCACAACAGTGTTGATTTTACAGATGGTGGTGTTGTTTGGATGACTCTTCACTCACTCTTTCAACTTCTCAATCCATGCATTACTGCTTATCACCGGAAGTTTGCAAAATCTTCTCCAAACTGAGGAAATACTGCTAAACATAAAAAAAACATGTATTGTGTTCTATACATGTTAAACATGTATGTGGAAAATACATTTGTAGACACCTTAAAGTATTTGCTTTTTTTTTTTTACTGGAAAGTTAACTACCTGCAATCACAAGGAACATCCTTCATTATGATTCATGACGTCAGGCTTGGGCCTCTGCAGTGGTGTGGTCCATCAGGGCCATTGATTTTGTTATTTCCCCCCCACCACCACCACCCTCTCTTTAGAGTATATTTGAATTTAAAGTGCAAATTCAATAGATTAGGTGAAGCCACTCTGTACCCAGCCATCGCACCATCTAACTCCTACCCACTTATCCGAACACCATGATAACACACCAACAGACCACAGTTATAACAGGATTAATAGATGCTGTAAATAACCCCATAGAATGATTATTATTTTGGGTTGATTGCCTGCTTTGCATTTGCCTTATTGATCTTTGATGTGTGCCTAAATGATAATGTATTGTTTGAAAAATGTATTGATGTTTTAGGCCACCTTCCCTCTTATAAATAATTATGACTTTTATTTTGACAAGGTAAAAGGTATCGCAGATTTGGTGTGTGTTAATGTGAACTTGTCAGTACGGCTACAGATTTTGTTACAGACGGACGCACATACATACTTTTCAAAAATTAATGATGTAGCTAATGGACCCGTATGAGGCTAAAGCTCTTACGGTGGTGATAGTTTGCCAGTTTACGGAATGTATTTCTATGCAAAGAAATAAAATAAAAGAGTAAATTCAACCAGCAGTAAGTTTCATGCTATTATACATACAGGGATCCGTTACAGATGCAAATAAGCACAAATAAATGATATTAGAAGGTAGGGCAGACCCACAAACACACAGACATGATGGGACATGTAATACCTGCCATAGCATATCATAATGAAATGCTAAGAATAATTCTGATAATGACTTCTTGCCAGAAACGCCAGTGATACAGTGACTGCGATCAATAGGACCGAGCTTGTCATCGCCCTGTGCACTCTACTTCCCTTGAAGGCGGATGTCTGGGTGTGTGTTCCAGGACTGATATACTCATTAGATTTCCGTGTGACATGCAGAGCAAGGGTGATGGCTATTTCTTTATAACAGACAATGTCATCACAGTGGGACACTTCCTGATGAATGTCCTGTTGTAAAGCTCGTAGAAATATAACACATTTTACTACTTTTCTTGAAAACATGAGATATCGTCCCGCGTTGCTTTCTATGGGATGCTCAGAACCAATTTTGTGAAACGATAAGGTTGAAAACCAAGAAAAATGTTCACTCAAATGCCAATATTTGTTTTGAGGAAGTGGGGAAAGTTGCCATCTTGTTTCGGATGAAAAATGGTTAACTATTGACGCACAGCTCTCTGTCCAAATGATCATAAAATTTTCAAAACTTGTGACCTATCATGGCCAGTACTGTGTTTGTGCTATTTGATGGCGTGACAATGACTTTAGAAATGAGAAATTGTGTGTGTTTGTATAAATGTTTGTATGTCTGTGCTCACCTCTAGTTGAGCTGATTCCAGCTGCAATGACAAACCCATTAAGACTATTTGACACAGAACACCTACACTAGGGCCTCATCTCAGGGAATAGTGGACAAAATTAGCATATTGAATTAATTTAAAATACAGCTTTAGCCAGTCAGCTCAGCTCTAAGGCTCCAAAGCGGCAACTTTTTATCTTGAATATTTCCCCTGACAGGTAAATTAGAATGGACTGTTAAACTCTACCAGAATGATAATTTATCATGATATTTTTTTTCACCAGTGATTAGCATAGTTAGAGAACATGGGTATTGTGTTTGAAAGGTGTGTCCATGTCCAGTCTCTGTGCTACAGCCTGGAAGGGTGCTAACCCAGCACGCATCAGATATCCTGTACAATGTGTTTTTTCCTTCAAATTCACACCCCACTAGAAGTAATAAAATGAAGGAACAGTGACTTCAGCAACTCCGACTAACTTTTCCATCACCCAACATGAATGTGAGACCTGTCAGTGCAAGGATGTGTGTGTGGTCTGTAGCTCATGTGTGGAGGCCTACAGTACATCATTTGGTATTAGCAGTGCCACCAGTGAAGTGAATCACCAATAAAACCTCTTAATCTGGCTTTAGTTGTTTATTATGCAAATGTCTATGTTTGGTATTTAGGTGTCAGAAAGCAGTTGGGAGACAGTGTTTTGTGTATGGTGTTAATAACTGGACTGACGGATGTAGGATGGTAAAAGGGCATGCAGAGATTAGCGAACCATGGAGATTTGATTCCTTAACAAAACTCTCATTCTAGTCCTCGCTCGGTCTTTCTCGCTCGCTCTCTCTCTCTCTCGCTCTCTCTCGGTCGCTCTCTCTTGGTCGCTCTCTCTTGGTCGCTCGCTCTCGGTCGCTCGCTCTCTCTCTCTTCTGTCTTTCTCTTTCAATCTATCTCCAAGTAAAATATGATTCAACTGCTATTCTCTCAGTGGTGTTATTAAATAATCAACACGTCCTCTTCGCCCAGTGAGATTAGGCAATGACATTTATTTAGTCTTTAATAGACATTGCTTGTTTATCTTGTCAGCGGAGCTTGTATTTTGTATCGCTGTTTTGCCAAATACTAATTTATGTATTGTGCTTTATTGTTAACAATAACAGTGAGATTAGCATATCTAAGTATTTTGCCCCCCTCAGTAAACTAATCCTTTAAACATGCATTTCACCTTTGATATTTACAACAATACTATTATATTCCAACAAATGGATTTGTCAAATATCGCTTTCCCTCCATATGAACTTCAATTTCACTTTAGTTTTCTTCCTGTTAATTAACTAGAGAGGGTACAATTTCTGGGGAAATTGTAGGGTGTGCTTGCTTGCGTCGTTGCAGGTGGGTCCGTCCCCTTAAGGTTTTCTCTTCTAGTGACATTTTTCAAACATTTAACTAGCATACTCATATTGCGTAATTCATTAAGAACCCCCTTTGAAACAAACTACTGTAACAACGTTATCACCGGCAGTATTTCAGATGGAATCGCGATTCAAACAGTACCATCTGCTAACTGAAAATAAGCCCCCAAAAAGTAAATAAGCTTGACATCTATTTCGGGAGAATTGGCTAATTCAAAAGAGGTTTGCTACGAGCAAGCTAGTTGCGGTGGCTAGCCAAACTTCACTGAGTGAGGGGATTGTTTGAAAGCGCAGGAAATGAGAACATTTCTTTTGACATAAAGTTTAGGCTGTGCCACTGAAGCCAGCGACGCACCACACAAGCTTGAGTTTAAATACATTATTTAATGTTACATTACTTACTGTACTTGCAATTTCTGGGGAAATTGTAGGGTGTGCTTGCTTGCGTCGGTTGCACAGGGGTCCGTTTTTGAAAGACATTTTTACAACTGATATTTCTGTATATTTTATATAAAAATGCATACTTATTATTTATAAAGATGACATAGATTTAAAAGCATTTTTTTTTTGCTGCTCATTTACAACTGAAAATACGAGCGAAGTGTAGAATGAAATAGATGTCTTCTCATTTCCCCTGCAAGAGGCAGCCTCATCGTTGAAACAAAACGAATAAATTGGGCAGACCGGTGTAAAAATTGACCTAATCTCTATGACTTAAACGTAATTTTAAGTTTTTCCCTTCTCATATTTTCAGGCATTTAGCCTACTCATTGCATTCATTCATTAATAAAGAACCCCCTTTGAAGATTATTCTATGACGTTGCCCGGCAGTAGAAGATGGAATCGCGATTCAAACAGTACCATCTGCTAACGGAAAATATGCCCCCCACAACGTAAATAAGCTTGACATTTATTTAGTGGAAAATCGCTCATTCATAAAAAGCTCACTGGTAGCGATCATTGTCAGTAACAACGCAAAATGCGATATAGCCCTGTGTGGAGAAGCTGCCCCGGTAAATTGTACTACTACGGCACAGTACTAGACTACTGCTGTGTTCGTCTTGGTAGCGATTGCGTTGGTTGAATTGGATTTAACGTTCCGTTGTACGGTTTAAGATGAAATTAATTATTTTCATGAACAGATTGACAACGTTTAGGCTGTGGCAATGAAGTTCAGGTTAGTAGTTAGATAGACTTTTGATTTAAGTAAGGGGAGTGCCGAACATGTTCTGTCGCCGTTTGACTTCCTAAACAGCTGTGTAGTGTAGATGTTTTTGTAGTGTGTCTCACGTACTGTAAGCTACAGCGTTGCAGTGAGCTACACTGGTTTGAAACCACAGGTAATGGTAATTTCACCAACAAATCGTTTACTAATGTCAGAATAAATCCTACAACGAAAATGTATATGTGAGGAATGTTTATTTTAACGATTGAAAACAGATAACGCTACATCATAGACCACTGTAGTATGTGTTGCCCGGGCAACACAGGCTAATGTCATGATGCTAATACTTCAGTGAAATAGTAGACTACTGTTTCCGAAAGTAGATGTACTTCCTTAATAATATCAGCTTATACTGTACATTACACATGACAATTGTGTGTCATATCACAAAGTAAAATGAGTAAATAGTTATCACCCTGGCCTCTTTGCTTGTGGCGTTTCTGCAGCTGCCTTGCAGTAAAGCTATAGTTAGCCTAGCTATCCCCCAAGTTAACAGATGCGAAACGAATGTTCTGCCAAAGGTAGTCACGCGTGTTTTCGTGACGTTAGTGACGTTAGTAACGTCAGTGACTGTGGCTAGCAAATTAGCCACCGTTAGCTTCACTTTTCGCCACAAAAACTTAACTTCAGCCTAAACCATGCAACGGAACGTAAATTCCAATAGAAGCAACTCAATCGCTACCAAGACGAAACTTTTGACACCTACTTTGTCTATTTAGGCCAAATATTGACTGAGTTTTAGGGGGGAAAAAAGAATAATAATAATATATATGTGAGAGAACAAAGGTTGTGCCCTTGCCGAAGGCAAAGCACACCCAATAATAGTATTTAATGAGTATTTCTGATTGACAAAGTTGTCTGTCTGTGTCAGCCCTCTGAGGGCAGTTTACTTCACACCTACAAAGATTGGTGTTCTGCTTCTACTTACCAGCTGTCGAAAAATCCAAGTGTGACAGACTCATGGTGTGACTGCAGATGTGATATGCTTCAAAAGTGCTTTACTTGGCACCTGAGCCACTCTAGCTAAAAAGTTAGCATCTTCTCCATACAGGATTACCTAAATATTATGGATGCTTTTTAAAAAGTAGACAAAAAATGTCAGGTGGATGCAATAAATGCTGTGTGATTTATCACTGGTTCAGTGGTCAAAAGGTCACCTGGTGTTGTCTTTGACAGAGGCGAAAGTGACAGAGGCGAAGGTTTCAGTGTAACCGTGCCTTCGTCTTACACCTACTGACCTGGTCCACAGCTGAGCAATTATGTGTTCCTCAGTGGAACATGGTGCAGAACCAGGGGTCAAAGGTCAACTGTGCCTTGACTTGTCCCTGCTTGGTCGTGGTACTCCGTTTGATAGCATTCTTTCTGAGTTTAAGGTCTAGAAAGAGTGTAACGGAGCTGATCACATTGTATTCCTGTTGATATTGTGGTGTGATTTTTAAAGTGTAGACTGTCCATTGCCTCTCCATTCTGGTTATCCCTTTGCTCTTTAGATTAAATCAGAAGAGCAAAGTCACCACAACAGCAATAATTGAAGAAAGATGCACAAATGAATTAAAAAGCCATTTTGTTTTTATAATCCAATTATTATTTTTGGCACTGATGGATTATAAACAAATGTCCCTGACTGCACTTTGAGGAATTAACTTAAATCCTAAAGCCATTGTGGAATAAATTAGATTTTTTTTGTTTTGGTTAAGATTATCTCATTTCAAAGAGAGAGAGAGAGAAAAGTGAGAGTAGGAGAGTGCTAGATAAGTCTGGAGAGTTACAGCTCATTCCTCATGTTTTTCTTCCATCCTTATAAGTCAAGAACTTCTCATTATGTTCATGGGGAATTACACACATACACCAAGATATGCACCCCCCCACCACACACACAAACCCTGTCGTCTGGCGATGCAATCTCTCCTCTCGCTTTGTCTCAACCTGCGTCTTCAGTGACTAATTACAAGCATTGGATTCTCATCTTTCTTTTGCCTTTAAACAAGTTGACTTACAAAAGACAATCAGAAGGCAGCACAGAGGCTTTGACAAACGAGAGACAACTCGATTGCGAGCCTGAAGGAAGCAATGAAGGCATGCATTCATCTATCATCTGAGATTAGCTGGAGAGAGGGGAAGGGAGAGGAGGTGGGGAGAGTGAGAGAGAAAGTGAAACAGAAAGGAAAAGAGAGCAAAAGACAGAGAAGGGAAGAGAGATATACAATGAAAGAGAGAGAGTGAGAGAAAACGAGTGTGAGAGAGAGAGATACAAATTGAACTCAGGCCCTCTGCTGGAGTTGTCTAATTTCGTAGGCACATAAATTACCAGGCGGGGAGATTTTCTCTTTGGAAACAGGAGAATAATGTTATGCTAATATATCACATGGGCTGTGCTGGGTCCAGCACAGCAGCACATTGATGATGCCACTAAGGCCTCCGTCAGTGAGCAGAGGGGAGTTGAAGCTCCAGGAGCCTTGGACGAGATGTGACAGCACTGCTAATCCCTCTTCTCCTGGCATGGCTACCTGGGTGGATCTAGCACATAACATGGGACATGAGGATAAGATGAATCACCCTCAATCAATGGCTTGAGGTGGCTTGTTGTACTCAGCTGCCACCCACCGCAATATCAGATTTTTAATTGGATATATTTACAGTTTTTTCCAATTGCTTAAGCACAATTTTGAAAACAGGGCTCACTTTGTCAAAACACAACACACGATTCCCACAACTAGACACACAAGTAGCAGAACACCTCCAATCTTTTGCAAAATGAAACACTTCGTTCAAAACTATACAATCATGTATAAAAACCCATTTCTGTCACCGTATGCCACACACATGGTTCATAAAATTAGACTCTGTTTGAATCAGTTACACACTGTAGTGAAAAATGTTAAACACTTTTACACTAACTATTCTTTTCTAATGATAGAACCTGCTTGATTTATTGAGATATTGTTCCAGTAGAGTACGTACAAGTCCATGAATATGTTGACCAAACACAACCAATAAGACCAGTACTGCACACTGCTAAAAATATTTACTGTATTTTTCCACATTGTCTACGTAAAGGTTGCATTTTGTGCAGAAAATTAGAACATATTTCAAATCAAATACTGTAGTAGGCTACATAGTAGTCTGTAAACACACTAAATACATTTGTGGAGACAAAAGAAAGAATACAGCAAATGAAATACAGTACATTATTTCAATCATGGACTGCAGTGAATATGTACAAAAAAGTACTGATGTAGTGCATATAGCTGTAGCTACATGTTGCTACATTTTACTGTACTGTACTGTAGACAGTACAGAATAGTAATTTCACCTGTGCTCTTGTCGAAATGTCCAAATTACTGTTGCAACAGTATACAGTTAGGTCCATAAGTATTTGGACATTGACACAATTTTCATCATTTTGGCTCTGTATACCACCACAATGGATTTGAAATGAAAAAATCAAAATGTGCTTTAAGTGCAGACTTTCAGCTTTAATTTCAGGGTATTTACATCCAAATCAGGTGAACGGTGTAGGAATTACAACACATTTTATATGTGGCCCCCCCCTTTTTAAGGGACCAAAAATAATTGGACAAACTAACATAATCATAAATCTAATTGTCACTTTTAATACTTGGTTGCAAATCCTTTGCAGTTAATGACAGCCTGAAGTCTGGAACCCATAGACATCACCAGACGCTGGGTTTCGTCCCTGGTGATGCTCTGCCAGGCCTCTACTGCAACTGTCTTCAGTTCCTGCTTGTTCTTGGGGCATTTTCCCTTCAGTTTTGTCTTTAGCAAGTGAAATGCATGCTCAATTGGATTTAGGTCAGGTGATTGACTTGGCCATTGCAGAACATTCCACTTCTTTGCCTTAAAAAACTCTTTGGTTGCTTTCGCAGTATGCTTCGGGTCATTGTCCATCTGCACTGTGAAGCGCCGTCCTATGAGTTCTGAAGCATTTGGCTGAATCTGAGCAGATAATATTGCCCGAAACACTTCAGAATTCATCCTACTGCTTTTGTCAGCAGTCACATCATCGATAAATACAAGGGAACCAGTTCCATTGGCAGCCATACATGCCCACGCCATAACACTACCTCCACCATGCTTCACTGATGAGGTGGCATGCTTTGGATCATGAGCAGTTCTTTCCCTTCTCCATACTCTTCTCTTCCCATCATTCAGGTACAAGTTGATCTTGGTCTCATCTGTCCATAGGATGTTGTTCCAGAACTGTACAGGGTCTTTTAGATGTTTTTTGGCAAACTCTAATCTGGTCTTCCTGTTTTTGAGACTCACCAATGGTTTACATCTTGTGGTGAACCCTCTGTATTTACTCTGGTGAAGTCTTCTCTTAATTTTTTACTTTGACACAGATACGCCTACCTCCTGGAGAGTGTTCTTGATCTGGCCAACTGTTGTGAAGGGGTTTTTCTTCACCAGGGAAAGAATTCTTCTGTCATCCACCACAGTTGTTTTCCGTGGTCTTCCGGGTCTTTTGGTGTTGCTGAGCTCACCAGTGCGTTTTTTCTTTTTAAGAATGTACCAAACAGTTGATTTGGCCACACCTAATGTTTTTGCTATCTCTCTGATAGGTTTGTTTTGATTTTTCAGCCTAACGATGGCTTGCTTCACTGATGGTGACAGCTCTTTGGACTTCATATTGAGAGTTGACAGCAACAGATTCCAAACACAAATACCATACTTGAAATGAACTCTAGACCTTTTATCTGCTCCTTGTCAATGAAAGAACGAACTCCCATGAGGGAATAACATACACCTGGCCATGGAACAGCTGAGCAGCCAATTGTCCAATTACTTTTGGTCCCTTAAAAAGGGGGGGGCCACATATAAAATGTATTGTAATTCCTACACCGTTCACCTGATTTGGATGTAAATACCCTGAAATTAAAGCTGAAAGTCTGCACTTAAAGCACATCTTGATTGTTTCATTTCAAATCCATTGTGGTGGTATACAGAGCCAAAATGATAATTGTGTCAATGTCCAAATATTTATGGACCTAACTGTATCTGCTGAGGTTGGGCTGAACTCTCTGTCCAGCCTCTCTCAATGTTGCCCCATGGTTCACAACATGGTCAACCAATGTTCAATGTTGTTTGAATTTAATTAGATACTGTAAATCTGTCCCTAATCTTCCACGGCCTCCAGGTCTACCTCTTCCTCTCCCTACCTTCCTCCACGGGCCCCCCCTCTCATCCTACCTCTCCCTCTTCCTCTACCTGCAACATTGCCTTCCATTTTTGATGAGGACAGGTACACTGACCTGTTGCCTTTTTATAGTGCTTACACCTGATTGGTATGTTTACAGTTTAGCACTTTAGTGCTTGTACACCCGACACCCCTGTTTGATCCATCTGTTCACATGTGTGGCATTTTACAAGGCAGTGTCTAAAAAAGGCAATGAAGTGACATAATCTTAAATTTCTGTGTCTAATGTAGAAAAGTGTGTTTAGTGATTTGCAAAACACTGTGTGTTGTATTTTGCAAATAGTGTGAGGATGAGAATGTGCTTATAGTTGTGCAGGTCTGGCCTTCTGTTGTGCTCCTTGAGTGTCAGATTACACTAACTGTGTGTTATTTGACATTTTTGTGTCTAAGCAATCGGAAAAAACTGTAACATGATTTGCACAGTGGGAGAAAATGATGGTGTAATTTGGGTTATTTCATAAAAGAATGCATTTGACAATAAGCTTTGTCATGCACTGGTAATGAACTGTATGTGATTCTTTCTCACAGGAATGTCATGAAGGCAGAAATTGGCTCTGAAGTGCAATGTGTTACGTACTGTCTTCACAAGTACTACGCTAGATAGCACTTGTAATAACAGACTGGCGTACACACGGCATGTTTTTTTTTCTCTCTCTACGCCAGGATCTCTGTAGTACTGACTGAAATAGAAGGGGCTACTGGAGATCATAGTAAATGAGAGAGAGTGCCAAACCACAACATTGAACCATCTGCATCATGTCTGCATCTGTGAGCAGTTGGACCGGTTCCAGTAGCTTCTGAACATACTGTAGAGAGGAAAGACTACACACCCAGCTCTCTTCAGGGCACCTCAAAAGTTTGGGTGTCTGACATGGGGAAAGGGAAGATATCAACCGTGTAGACATCTCTGATATTTCCAGATCACGTGAAGGTTCCTTCAGATCCTCAGACCCACAGAGAGATGGATTCCTCTTCTCCTCTAAAGGTTTCCTACCACTCTCCCCCCGCCTTTTCACATCTCTCCCTGTCTTCTGCTCCAGCCCTCCTCCTCATGTCTCCATACTATAGTTGTGTCTGCGAGTGCTCCAGTAGTGCTACAAGAACCGCCTCTATTTTTGGTCCTGTTGACACTTCCTGCTACAGAAACCCTAATGTGTCGGATGGGAGAGCAGTTTAATGTATGCAGTTAGCATCCCAGGCTGCTGTGTAGGCACCCTACCATGGTAATTACCTAGCACCTGTAAGCAGTGGCAACCAGCAGTTCACCCTGTTCACCCATGCGCCTGTCATGTGTGCATGAGTTCTAGGTGTGGTGGGCTTATGTATTCACCAGAGGCTGTTCAACTAGCTCAGAACCCTGTTAGCGTGTGTGTTTGTGTGCGCGTGTGTGTTCAAGTGTGTACCTCAACTGGACTGGATCTGACTGAACTGGTTCGTGTGTCCATGTAAGTGGCTGTGTCTCCTCTGTGTGCGTGTGTGCCCACCTATTTGTGTTTGTGTGTGAGAAAACTTGTTTGTGTATGTGACAATGTGTTTGTGTGTGGTTGTGTACTGCACGTGGCCGTGTGTTGGTGTGTGTGTGTGTGTGTGTTGTTGTGTGTGTTACGTAGCCTAGCTACCCCTCTGTGGAGCGCTCTCTCTCTCCGTCTTCATTAGTTTTCCCTCCATGCAGTGTGGATTGCAGTGGCGCTGGCGCTGGTACAGGGCTGAGACCCAGCCTCCACCTCCCAGGTGCTTGCTCCTCTTCTCTACACCGTGATAAAGAGCCTGCATGGCAAACACAATGGGCTTGGATGGGCCCATGCTAATCTCCAGGGGAGAGATGAGCTCGTTCCAGATGCACCGCAGCATCTTCTGGTTGTTTTATAACAAAGCCCAGACTAAAGGGGTATGTGTGTGTGTGTGTGTGTGTGAGAGAGAGAGAGAAAAAGTGAGCGAGTGGTGAGACAGAAATGCAAGACACTGCTGAATGGATGGGTGCAATGAGCACCAGTTAAAGTAACACATCTGCTCATCTATGGGAGAATCCATTTAATCAGTGGTATTCACAAGAGAACGGACAGCCTCTTTACTCTAACAGATTGTGTTTTAGGGAATGGGGACAATGCCAGTTGCAATCAGTTGCGTTCAGTAAGTATAGGGTAAAACTTTACTTTGGATAGACGTGTATGACTTAAAATTAGAATTTCAAATTAGGTTTGGTCCAAAACATATGCACCACCCTAAATGCCAATGGTCAATGTTGAAAACACACTTTCAACTGTCTCTCACTGCTGCCTTACCTGTGCCTCTCCCCTATTATCCTGTGCCTGCAATTTATGCATTTCCAAACACCTTTAATAAGAAGTCCTAGAATGCACGAGTCGGCAATTAATTAACTTTTAATTGCCGAGTTGAGAGCAGTTGTAAGTCTGTCCATGAGAGATTCTCACTGTGGGGACATGGGTGACATTAAGAATCAAATTAACATATCATATTGGTTCGTGGTCTGTGTTTTTTGCTCCCCGCCTCATTTCTCCAGGTTCTGGGTGAAGGCTTATTCCTTTTGGGCCACAGTTATTTACTCTAGTGGAGCACTACTCAGGGCTCTTAGGCAGCCCCTCCCCATGCCATGTAGTGCTGCGTTTAATCGATAAGGCCATTACACCAGAAAATTGGACAACGTTATTAGATTCCCTGCTCTTTGTGTTCGCTCCTGTGGGCCAGCGAGCTTTATGTATGGGGCCTTGTCCCCAACCACTGTCTATGCATCATCAACTACACAGGGCCTCACTCAAGACCCACCAACCCTGTTCAACACATTCAGGGTAGCGCATGTGGAATCACTGGATGGGTTAGACGCCGGGTCACCTGTCTGTGAGACATGAAAACTTGTCAAGATGAACAGTAAGTACTAGCATAAGGTGCCGGTGTTGCTACATAGTGTCAATTATTTTGTTCTTTTCGACTGCACAGGGGCACTGTCGGCTCCAACGGCCTCCTCAACTCTTGAGATTTGGGGATTTTAGGAACAGAACATTTTCTCCATAGTAGCACCAATCACGTGGAGGCCTCAGCGGTGTTTGGCCGAGGCAGAGAGGGCAGAGGGAAAGCACTGTTTCTGCTGGCTAGGCTTGGATGAACATGGGTGAGTGGACCCCTAGCACTCTTGCAGAGAGCTCATGTAAAGCTTGGCTCATTTGGTCCCGTCACAGTCTGTCAAGTAACACACAGAACATCTTCACCAGCCCAGTCTGAGATCTCTCTCAAAATACCATCAAGCTGCCGAATCCTTGTGTGTGTGTGTGTGTGTGTGCTTGTATATGTGGGTGTACTTGTGTGCATAATGTGGATATATTTGAGTGTGTGTACGTGAGTGTGTGCATAGTATGTTCATATGGAACAGTGGAGTAGCACCATATTACCCTATCCTTCTTCACTGTCGTCGTCGTCTTCCTCTGCTTGTCCTTTAATCTTTATTACGAAGAGCGGGAGTCTAGGTTGAGAGATGTGAGGTGTCCACAACACCCCCCCCGTACTTGTACTAAATGTCAGCGTGTTTTATGGAGAATGGTGTCAAAATGAATGCTGCTAATTCCATCATTAATCTCCCATTGCTGGGAGGTCTTCAGTTCTTACCGAGATATAAATGTCAGGACAGACATGGTCATAAGAATCCAGGTTATATAAATCGTCATGATGCAGGAGTTTAGCACCATGTTCATGTAAGGTACTAGGTACTTCATCTGGACTGTTTTGTCAGTCTGAAAAGAGGTGACGTTTGTAGTGTTTTTGGAGTTTGTTTATAGTCTGCAGGATTTGTAATCCCTTGTAAACTGGTATTGAGGATATTTATAGGGAAACTGTCCACCATGTATGTTGTAAAAAAACATTTGAAAGGTGTACATCAGAAAAAAAAAACGATAATAATATCGTTTATAACAACAGTGGATATATGGAAAACAATTATTTTTTCCTTTTTAATTAAGAAAAAAAAGTGGCTGCACGCCCCAGTGCATAATGAACTGGCATTGTCAGCCTAAACCGTGAGCGTGTGTCAATCCCACCTGTTGTCTCGGCAACAGTAAAGTGACAGTCTTGTCACTCCCCGAACTCCAGCTGTATACTCCCCTGCTGTTTGTAGAGAGCCCCGACTGTGTTATCACTGGCTTTATGCTGGGAAACGACCAGGGTAGAAAGCGTAAGATTCCCTGGACTATCCATACTCTCCTCACGTCACTTAAACAGCAGCTCAGCCTCCTGTGTTCAACCTGACGTGTATCCTGACATAATACACTGAAGAACAAGAAGTGCTTAGACAAGTTGAAGTATGGATGAACCATGCATGAGATGAGGTTGTTAGCCAACCGTGAGTGCGGTTAGACAACCAGATTAGATATTTGCGGAGACTGGAAGCAGAGTCCATGTAAAATAACATCCAGAAATATTGTGTTCCCGGTCCCAATGCAACCGAGCAGAGAGGCGTGTTATCTACTTCTATATTAATAAGCTGTTACCAGCCCTTCTTACAGTCTTACTGCTCATTTGGTAGCCTACTCACAGCATGGTTGGCTGTAGTTATTATTCTCTTCCACTCTTTCCATGCAGCGAAGCCCAGCTAACGAGGTTTTGACGAGGATTTCCTTTTTTTCCGCACAGTTACTGAACATCATGATGCTGTTTATTCAGTTTTAGTGATTGCGGCCAATTGATTTCATATTTTAAGTGCTCTGCATGCCATTTTGCGGCACATTCTCTGTATTCTCATTTATGATGAGTTCTCATCATAGGTGCTCGGCTTTTGAATTGTTATCCATTCATCAATTCCTATTGAGAGGCTTTTCAATGTGAATTGACAGAGCGATAAAGCTTTTCTTTTAAGAGTATGTTTATTTTTTCCAGTCAGATATCTTTCTGGGGCTGGGAGGGTGATTCTGTTTCTCATTCAGAGGTGGTCGCCTGACAGAGGCTAAGCTTTCTGAAACCCTCCTCCTCCGTCCTGATGTCTGTGTTGTTGCAGGCTTCTGTCAGCCTTGCCCCTCAGGCACCATGCTGCTGTCCTTCTCCTTGTGACTCAGGAACAACAGGGGTCTGGTTTACGATCTGAGTGCAATTGAAGACAAAAGTATCAAGGTGTTTTGCTTTGACCCCTCCCCCCTTTCCCCCTCTCCCCCCCCCCCCCCCCCCTCCCTCATCCTGCCTGTTCGGTGCTATTGCTGTTTATCTATGGGCAGAGGACATCCAGGCAGTACCAACAGGTTGATAAAACACTGACACGTTCAATATCAGGCGAAGCGCTTGACCTTACAGAACCGTGAGGGAGGCAATCTATTCTCTATTCAAACTAGGTGTATTCATCGGCAAGCAACAAAGCATATCGATATGGTTGACTTTAGATATCGTTGGAACCACTGGTGCTGAGGCCCTGTTCAGGCCAGCAGGAGGGAAGACAGCAAGTAAACAAGAATTATATCATGCCATCTTCCTTCTCAGCAGGGCACACTCTCAGTCTCAGGATGATGGGATCAATGATGGGAGTGACAAAAGGACAGAGGGATTCAGGTTGAAGGTGAATTCAGAATGGGTTTCCCCTGGGATGCTGTGTGTGGAGTATGTGCAGTCTTGCCGTGGAGCTGTTCTATTGACAGTATTTATGTTGTTGGTTTGACGTTTCAGCACAGTCTATTTCTGGGTCTTACCTCTTTGGAGCCCCTAGATCTACTCCGTTCTCCAGTCCTATTGTATTCTCATAAGTCCTATTGTGGATGCATCTGCCCACTCAATACGCACCAGTGTGCACAACAGTTCCAGCCTAGCGTGCCCAGTCTCCGCTGTGCCGGGAGGGCCATTTGCTCAGTGGCACGGCTAGGCGAGCTGGCATTTAGTGAGAATGTGAGGCGCACTGTCTGTCCATTGATCCTCAGCTCTGTCTGTGTGCTCTCCCCTGGCTCGGCGCGCAGAGAGGGGGGCCCCCTGGAACAGAAAAGAGAAATGTCTGATGATGACAAACCAATGGAGATGGAGCGTTCACTCTCGGTCCCCTTCTCTCTATTTTTGTTCACCCCCCCTCCCCCCCCCTTCCCGCTCTCTCTCTTCTCTCTCCCTCGCTCCCTCTCCTATCATCCAGGGGGATCATTTTGGGACTGGAAAGAAGGTGGAAGAAGAAGGGGGGAAAAAACTAGACGGATAGAAGGCAGAGAGGGAAAGCCCGAGTGAGAGCGCTCCCTGAGCGCTGTGGAGATTGACCGCTCTGTGCTGTCATGTTTTTCGAAGCTCTCAACAAGGCCCTTCTATAAGAGTGTCAAGGGAGCTCTCCTTTGACTTTGATGGATAACATGATGTTCTGCAGCACACCTGTACAGTGTCAGAATCAAGTACACCATGGCCCTTGACATACTGTAGATAGGAAAACATGTTATGGGCTGGAACACTGCGCCATGACCCTGTCATGTATGTGACCTTGTCTTTATCCCTTCAAAGGGGATTGCATTTAATACATAGACCTGCTTTCTTGAGTGGAATAAAATGTTTTTTTAGCAGCTTCGTTCTTGACATAAACATGATCTGAGGGAAGCTTTCTCGAACTATAGACTGGTGGAGAATCTGTGTATCGATGTAAACTATAGTTTTCTGTTGTTGTCAAGGTAATCCACTAATGCAATACACGTTTCTCTGGTGTCTTCATGTTTGCATGTTGGATGCGTTTCTCTGTAATGGAGTGTAGAGAGGAAATTGAAAAGAGAGCATTTTTTCTTCGGACTGGTATCATGCGTGACAGACAGAAGCCTCTAAATGAACCTACCTAAATGCTTCGCTTGGTCTCTATTTCTCTCACGACAAAGATTAGTTGTTAATTAATAGGCTAAATGAAGTGTGACAGTGCGAGATTAGGAAGTCCCCCTCCATAATCATCACACAAGCCCTCATCTCTCTCACAAATTCCAAATTATGAAAGGAATTTGCAAACGTGAATTATACGAAGAGTATTAACTGAAATCATATTAGGTTGATATCAGTCTCATTAAAGTCTATTATTTTTCATTAAGTTATTTGGTCTGGTTTTACAGTACAATTCAGAAGACTCCCAAATCCAGTCCTTCCTGTAAATGGGATGAATCTAGGTTTTAACAATCTGCCTTCAAACCAAGACTTGTCTCCAATTCTGCTGGCTTTAAAAATGACTAAATGTAAGTCAAACACTAGTGTGTGGATGTGTGTTTGTGTATATATACACGTGTGTGTGTTTGTGTAATATACGTGTGCAGATGTGTGTGTGCCCATGTCTCTATATGTTTGTCTGTGTGTCTTTGTGTGTTTGCTTGTTTGGGTAAGGCAAAGTTTGTTTGTCCTTTTTGAGGTTGTCCCAATGTGACTCCAAACAGTCAGCCCCTGGGTGAGACTGGTGTGTGTATTTGCAACCTATTTTAGTTCAGCAAGGTGAAAGAGAAGCACTCTCTGTCTTAATTAAGAGTATCAACGGTGTGTCTGGGATTAGCCCCAATTCAACATGGCCCCCTGAACTGTTTGATGTACTCAAATCAAAGCTCATCTAAGCTCCCAAAACTTGACTTTCCAAACGTCGAAACTTCTTAAAAATAAATAAAAAAAACAACATAAAAACAGCAGCACACCAGAAATAAGTCACAGAATTTATTCAAACATGATCAAGTATTTAATGTTTGTGTGACAGTGGATATGCTTCAATCTCTTATTTGTAAAGTGAGCGGCAGCCTGTATCATTCTCCTGAGAGCTTTAATCAGACACAGAGCAATCCCACCCCTCACTATGTGCTTTGTTAAATTGAGTATGATAGTGTGCAGCACATTGTGTTTGCATACTTACACTTGCAGAAGGTAAGTGCTTTCTTTGCCAATGCTGAGGGCAGCGAACAGTGGGGGTGTTATGCTAGCGTTCGTGATTTGTAAGTGGCATGGCCTAGCCCCTGGTCACACCTATTTAGTTTGGAGGGAGCGAGGATAGCTTGATACAGGGAAAGGGAATAGAGAGAATGATAAAGAAGGAAGATGTACACTGTTGACACAGGGAGTCTTATGTCCACAGGGACATAAAGTTTGGAGAAGTAAACTTGACTTACTCGTTTCAACAGTGTAAAGATCTGTACTGAGAAGGGGTCACATTTTGGATTGATCCCATTTCCTAGAATCAATACTTCCACTGGGGAAGTCTTGCAAAAAAAAAAAAAAACTGTCAAGCACAAGCTTGGGTACCACTCCACTCACAATCAGACCTTCTGTCCTCAACTTTGATTATAAATGATTTCCCACTCTGTATAATGAGCTGTAATCCTATATTCCACTCGGACCTGATGCATACATAATCAAACCCAACTTGAAAGGAACCATTGGTGAAGAGTGATTTGAGAAGTTTTTGGGAACCCCTGGTGTGGGAACATTCCCTGCAGTTTGTAGGTATCAGAGAGACAGCTGTAGCTTCACATCCTGCACACCTGCAAAGCCCATCTGGGTTAAGATCCACAATAACAACAGCCGTATGGGCAGACTTATCTGTCCATCTGACACCATGGCTATTTTCAAATCACATCTACCTTGATTTATATAAATATTTTATATAAATATTTATGTAAATAATTACGGTTTCAAATTCTTGTACTCGCTGTGAAATATTTTTACTGTTGATTGTTTTTTTCTACAGGTACACTCTTGCACTCTTGTGGGGAGTTTCATGTTGTTGAATTGTAACTTGTTTAACTGCATGCTCTTATGGTTCTTTCCTTTGGCACTTATTTGGTTTTCCACAATGTATGCTTCATGTTTTGGCTGCTCGCAATATTTGGTTGTTATGATCAGTGATCTATGCTCTTTTGTAAAGCTCTCTCTTGGAAGTCGCTTTGGATAAAAGTGTCTGCTAAATGCATAAATGTAAATGTCACAAAGGGCTTCTCAGAGGCCCACATATCAACACTGAAACCCATCCTAAACCCTCAGAAGACAAGGAAAAATACAAAAAAAAATGGAAAAAGCCTCAAGAGAAAACAATGTTGTACCACATTGTTGTAATGCAAACATAAACAGACATTTTGGGCTGTCAACAGTGGGGTGTGTAACTGATTCATTTGTAGCATTGACCTGCTAGCATGACCCTGCTCATTAGCTCATGTCGACAGCGGAGGTGTTGAAGTACAGGTAGTTTGTCTTCCTTATAGCAGATTTGGTTGAGGTGGTGAGTGACACTTGAACTTAGTCAACAATGGAGCTCGGTCCTTTCATGTAGTGTGTCTCATGAGCATAATGATCTTGCATTATAGATAGTGTTTCTGCGTATGTAATGGTAGGTGTCTGTTTTATTTAAATTAACTCAAAAAGCAGGGAGTAGGGAGTAAGGACACAGGTGTGTGGGGGGGGGGGGGTGGCAGGGACAGAGAGAGGAATGAATTAAAACCATGAAATGGCCATTAAGTATTCAAGCATTTAGGAGAGAAAGGCCTGAGATCTATTTTGCATCTAAATCATATTCTGTATCAAATACATTTGATTGCTGAAAGTCCTTTTAACCCAGGGAACAATTTCTATTTCCCATTGGTCTGTGCCTTTGACCTATCCTAGTGCCTCTCACAGGTGCCTGGCTGGTGGTGAATGATGTTCATTAACCTGACTGAAGATGAGGAAGAGTGCTCTGGAGCTTCCAGAAACTAACATTGTTTGCCATTTAACCACCCCACTCACACGGACAAGGAATCACTTACCTTCAGCTGCACTCTGGGAAATTGCCTGCCTTCTGTCTGCAGTCTCATTGGCGCTGACTATCAATCAGCTGTTTCAGGGCCCCGTTATTTACATCCCTTCTTAACTAGAATTGTAGAAAAAGTGGGGCGTGAAGAGCGAGAGAGAAAGAAAGGAAAGGCAACATCTGAGATGAGTTCAGGCTCTGATAGCACACAGAGACCCGGGCTGCCGTCTTCCTCGCTTTGTAACTTCACCGTAATTGAATGTCATTGTTTCAGAGAGTTCAGTCTGTTATTGCTTCTTGTCAAACAAAAAGAAGGAAGGGGGGGGGGGCTATCACTCCTAGCTCAACCGAGAATTTCCATCTAAATGGCTCTGCATTCCTCTCATCTTCAGCAGGTGTGGGTCATTGCTCATGAATAGAGGTGGCCGCCGTTTGGACGTTCTTATGGTCTCCATGTCATCCTCTCCCTCTCCGTCTCCCTCTCTTCCCAGATCAACACAGCTCCCTGGATTGTAATGAACAGTGATGAACAGCAGCGACAGAAGGCCAAGAGCCTAACGTATTATCACTAATCTGACTGTTGTTGAGTTGGTCATGGTTTTGATTAGCTTCCCAAATGATGATTCAATGCAGAGATGAATAACATTTAACCCTCTTGACACAACTAACCTGTGACTTATAACTGGTGCAGTGTTTATGTACTGTATGAACTCCTTGGATTATGTGTTCTGGGCCCATTGTTATATTTAGATGTGAAGTGGGATTTGATATGAGCATAATATGCATTATGTTGTGTAGCTTAGGCAGTGTTATATGAATATCAGTGAATGGCATTACAATTCATCTCACAGACACAGTTGCTTCCCTTGTCCTCAACATGCTGATGAAGAATGCCAGAGTAGTCTGTGTGTGCTCACAGGACTCATGCAGAAGTGTGTTTACCCAGAAGCCCTTGCAGCAGTTGAACGTCAGCAGTGCTTTCATCATGATGATGATTGCTATGATGACTGTTTCAATGGGAAATACTCAGCAATACTTGAATCTGTTTTTGTTTTGCCAAAATTGCCTGTGTTCTCCCCTGCCATCTTTTGCTCAGCTGCAATTTGCCATCACTCTGTCTGAGTTGTATGCGTGCAGTATTAATACTGGAATTATGGGGGTGAAATGCTCAGGTATTCTGATTAGGTAGTTTGACCTTCGGATCTGTGGTGTTGCTCTTGTTCGTTGTGTTGTCTGTAATCATTAATATAACATACATGGCGAATAAACCAAATTCTGATTCTTAAGCCAGATGCACAGTGTTTTGAAATGTCAATAACATTAATAAGTATATTTTCTATCATTTCACACACAGACACCAAACGGCAAAACATGTCAGTTGTGTATAACCCCCACATGAGCACCCTTACCTATGGACATTCTGTAGTACTCTCTAGTATTCAGAATGACTTTGGATGTATGCACTATAACTGCACTTCTGTGGAAGTGGAAGCACAAGGAGACCATTTAAACAGCAAGTGTTCAGTGTGACTTCACCACAGCCATCTATACATAATATATACAGATAAAACAAGCTGGGTATCAGCCTCCAGTGTAAAGAGGACCCCTGTGTGCTCAGGGCCATGTTGATCCATCATTACAACACACGCATTATTCTGACCAGTTAGACTGTCATGGTCCATCAGTTCATCTCATTTTGGAGAGGGGTCGTGCATATTGAGTTTGTCATTACAATATCAGTTGCTGGTGAAAAGGATAACTCATAGGCATCTGAAATTGCACCCGGGTGAATTTCCGGGACGCTTTCTATGTAATTGAAAAATACATTTTTTTTTCTGTTTTGTTGGGAAACCAGTGAAGAGTTTCTGACATTGGTGGAGCATGACTCAACAGCTAAGGGGAGGAAATGTGTGTCAGCAAATGGAGATGCTCAGTGAAGTGGCATGCTGGGTAAATGAGTTTTCCTAATGATGCGGACTCCCTCTCACAGGGGGTGAGGGACATAAGAGACGGGCATGGAAGAAAAAGAGAAACTAGGAAAGTGTGAAAATGTTATGGGGCAAGGAAGGAGGGATGGTATGTAGAGAATGAGTAGAGATAAGAGAAGGAAGAGGCGGGAATCAAAGCAGGGGCACCCCAAGTCCCTGGTGGAAGGGTTAGGGTGGCACCCCGGTTGTTGTATTATTGTGCTGCTGCCACCCTCCACATTCCCCATCTCCCTCCCTCTTTGTTCTCTGTTTTTCTTTACTCTTTTTTCTCCCTGCCACATTTTCTATGTTTGTTGCTCGCTAATAAGCAGGGAGTGGTTCCCTTGTACACATCCAAGCCAAACCTATTTCCATGTCTGTGGTTATTAATAAATGCTCAAATCAATATGTGAGTGTCTTGACTCATAACATAAAATATAATGTTTCCTTACCCCTGTATACTGCCATATATGAGTTGCGGTATTTTGTACTTTCATTGGGTAGACAGGCTTGGATACTTCTGTTTTAGTCATTTTTCAATTATTATTTTCAATTATCAAATCGATATAACTGGAAACCCATTTCGCGGGTACGCAATCCAGATAATAAGTAGAGAGAACGCATGTCCTCCAGGTTGTCATAGTAGCATTGTCAGAGAAGGAAATCACAGCTCCTTAATGGAATATTAAAGCATAGAATTCAAATAGACAGGTTTGCTCAGCTCTTAATTTGCATATCATTTACAGGGGCTTAGTTATACGTTCCTGTCAGGGGAAAAAATCTGTCATGTTGTGAGGAGAATGCAGTTGGGATACAGCTAGTCACTCCACTCAATTTGTTCCCCTCCAGTTCATTTACATTTGTCGCCCCGTGCTTTGGAGTGCTGTTGCAAGGCTGTTGCAGAGCTTTAATAGTTCTCCCTGACAAGCTTAGACAAACAACAGTAGTTGAGCCCGAGGAGGCTCTGGAGCAGGTCCTAGACATCAAGCAAACTCAAAAATCAAATAAACTCTGGCAAGGTGCTGGTTTAGATTATCGTTCATCCTTTCATTCCTCTCTATCCTTTCGTCAGTACCTCATCAACCCAAACATCAACCTTAAGACAATGAGCCCAAGGTGTCCTGAGCTGAGGGTATGCTTTTGGTCTCGGTCCCAGACGAGGCTCATCTTGAGGACGTGATTCCAAGCTACCTCTGCGTTATCTCCATTAGTGATTTAATCATTAATCTTTTTACAGTAGTTGTTATTTTATTTACAAACCACCTCTTCTTCTTAGGCCCTCAGATGTAATTGCACACAGTCCAGGTCAATGTTGCCAGTGTCTGCTCCTATTTAGTAGTCAGTACACTAACTCTCCCTCTGACGACGTATACGCTGAGAGAGAGGGAGAGAGAGAACAGCGGGATGTGAAAGAGGTTGGGGGGGTTGAAAAAACAGCGAGAAAGAGAGAGAGAGGTGGGGCTGTGTGTGGGGGGGGGGGGGATTGGCATGCTTCCAAGCCAAAGTCATTTGAAATCCAAATGAAGGTCCAAAATAAAGATGCCTTCTGGAAACGATTGATTTCTGCCTAAGATTTGAAAAAGCATCAGGACTGGGTTTGAATAATGGAACGCTTGAAAGGGATAGGAACGCTCCAGCTCTCCCCCAAATGTAGACGATGGCGGTCTTCTGCATATAGAGCCACACACTCCACTAATACACACTGGAGGTCTCCAGAGACATCACACACAATCCCCATTTCACAATATATACTGCATAATATAGTTTGAGTAAAGCTAGTTTAAGACAATTGTTTCCTCTCAGATATTTGTGGAGCTGAGATAGATAATTCTGACTTGCATTCTGTTGCTGCTTCGTTTTCTATGACCCATAAATGGCCACAGATACATTTTCCAAATCCGCAAATGATTGCTTTTCTCAAAAATCATGGTATTGTTTGAATCAACCTTAATTACTGTTAGATATTTAAAAATTCTTTTAGTTGGCTGCCTCTGTCAAAGACCCCTAGAGGACGAGGTCTCTCAGCAACACTGTGGTTTTAATGGATTACAACCAGCTTTTAGCGTCATATCACAGATAAAGCTGTACTCAATACAGGCCCATCTAATCTTAATTAGAATAACAGCGTGTGTTGCTGAATCAATTTGGGTGGAGGTTTATGTCCTCTGCTGCATTCTCTCAGGCTGTTTAGTTTCATTGCACTCCGTTTAAATGCTGGGCGAAATTCTGTGACGGCAAATCATCCGGTGCTTACTTCACTCTACAGTAATGAATGGTTCGGATTAGTGAATGAAGGAATGACTGGAACGACTGGAACGACTCGACAGGCATGCCAGGCTGGACAGAATGCCTGACTCTTGACGGTGCCACATTGAGGCGTCGTTGTGTGGAATGCCCGCTCCCCACTGCATGTCAGGTGGCAAGGTCGTGTTTTTGAGTGTGGAGACGCACGTGGGGGAATCAATGTTAGCCTTTTGTTAGTCATTCTCAGCCTGTTGTGTGTTTGTCATTTACTGATGCTGGACAAAGGTTAGCAACGGGATTTATCATTGTAGCCATTAAGATGCAAAAGGTTGGATTTGTCATTAAAGGTTCATACCATCAAATAATAAACTGCAAGCAATATGTTTTTTTTTTCTTCTAGATTGATGTACTGACAATAACAAAGAGCTTAGAGATGCATGCTTCTGTCAGCTAGTTGATGTGCTGCACATTGTGCAATGACAGTAGAGTAACAAGCTTAAGGCAGGACATATAAAGTGCTGTTACCTTTCTGTTCTCTGGCAGTGTCTCTAATTCTGTGTGTTGTCTTTTTCTTGTTCCAGGTAATTGGAAGAGCTCTTTGAATCTCTGTGTGTGTGTGTGCGCGTGCGTGTGTTTGTGTTTTATACACGTGTGAGTGTGTGTGCCAGGAGGGCAGAGCCAGCAGGGGCCTACAGGGGACTTCAGGAGAAGAAGCAGCACAGTAAGACAACCCAGCAGCTCGTGTACTATGGTGTACTCATATCTGCAGTCAGGACTTCATACACAGTTCATTGTCTTTCACTCTCTCTCTCTCTCTCTCTCTCTCTCTCTCTCTCTCTCTCTCTCTCTCTCTCTCTCTCTCTCTCTCTCTCTCTCTCGTCCTCCTCCATATTCCCTTCTCCTCGTCTTCTTCTCCTCTGCACAACTCACACGGGGAGGAAGATGCTTTTTGATGTGGCATGCGTTTGATTAGAACTTGGAAGCGCATCTGCGCAATTTGTGGAAATCAGGAGTGCTGTAATCAGGTTTGATTGGAACCGTTTAGCGAGGGAGGAGGAGATGCTTTTGAGATCCTGCCATTGGGGTGCTAGGCGTGTGGATAGAATGTGCCCTGTTATTACAGTGACCTGCCTCCTGTGCATTAACACTGTGCCCTTGCAGGCCAGTGGGGGACATTATGATTTGATCATTTTGACAGGAAAGCTTGCATTTGCTTATAAATGATGTGACTCTCCACTTCATAACTGTCTTCCTGGCCTGCGTCCCTTGTTGCTATAAAAATGGTGAAAAATGGTTTCTCTGATGGAGAGATGTTTCACGTTGCATCCAGCTGACAGGAAGTGCCCCGCTACCGTCGTATCCCTCTCCATGCCACCAGGAGAACAGAACACAAGACCCCCCCCCACACACACACACACACCCTGCTCCAGGCTTCTTCACTACTGCTAAGTGGAGCTCCTCCAGTGGGATCAGATCCTCAGGCATGAAGTGGTGTGTGTGTGTGTGTGTGGGTGGGGTCTTGTGTTCTGTTCTCCTGGTGGCATGGAGAGGGATACGACGGTTGCGGGGCACTTCCTGTCAGGACAGACAAGGTTGGCAGGATGCACGGTACGACGTCAGGCTCCTTCCCTGGTTGCTTCTGTATCCACTGCAGGCTGGTGACACACACTCTAAGTCAGCTGTATTATTTATTTGTATACCCTATATGTATGCAGGTGTGTCTCCGTCGAGATGGAAATCTCTCTTAGAGAAGGGGAGCTAGAGGAATGCCGGCGTACCCTGTGACAGGCGGAAAGGAAGGGAGGTTTCAGAGTGACACTTCAGAGATGAATCATTTGCCCTTGTGACTATGGTGGGGAGTGAGGAGTGACAGACTGCTCTCCTTTCTCTCTCTCGACTTTCACAAGAACTATAGGTATCACCGATGTTTATGACTTTCTGCTGTGTGGGTAAAATCCGGTTACTTGATCTTTGTTTATGGCACGTTGCAAACTTTGGTTCCTTTGCCTGAAGTGGGGGTTAGTTACTGGAAAAGCTTGGATCAAATAGTTAGAGTTGTATTGGTTTTGATTCATAAGCCACTTCCCGCATATTTCTGACCCAGTCCTATAAAACTGGACCACCAACCCCCTTGGTGAGTCTGCTTTGAAGTTACCAGGGCATTTCAAAACAAACTGCAGCTGTGTGGCCCTCTATGAAATAGAATAAATTACCATTAATCTCTTATTCATAAGCTTAATGGCTGCATTTAGCCACTTAAGTCAAAGTTAGTTATCCGTAGCATGGTAGAATAGAAAATGCACATTCACTGCACATACACAAGCAAGCTAATGTCCCTGAGTATATATACTAGGATTCAACAGGACTTAAATACAGCTAAAGGTAAAAGGATACAAGACAGCTGCCCTTTACCTGGAGCTTTTGTCTCTGGAAGTATAATCGGGATATTGATGATGATGTTGATGATGATTGCTTCCACACATCTGCATAGCTTTGCTGTGTGTGTGCACAGTAAGTGTGTGTGTGCGTGTGTTTGTGTGTGTGTGCATGTGTTTGCATGTGTGTGGGTGCTTGCCTGTGTACTGTTTGTGTGCCTGTGTGTGTGTGTGTGTGTGTGTGTGTGTGTGTGTGTGTGTGCATCTGTGTATCTGTGTGTGTGCTTCTGTCTCATCATCTGGAATGACTTAGCCTCACAGGTGCCCATCAATCTGAGAGGGGGTTGACTGACTGCAGGAGTTCCTCTACTAATCACCCTCCCTGTAGTGGTGGTGGACTGGAAGGCTGCTGTTTCTCTCTCTCTCTCTCTCTCTCTCTCTCTCTCTCTCTCTCTCTCTCTCTCTCTCTCTCTCTCACATGCACTCTTTTTCTCTGTCTGTCTGTCTGTCTGTGTCTGTCTCTCTCTCTCTCACATGCACTCTTTTTCTGTCTCTCTCTTTTTTTCTAAAAATCTTCTCGCTTTGCCTCTCAACTCTCTGGTGAAGTTTATCCAGCTCTGTAGCCATCTGGTGTGAGCTCCCCCAGCTCCAGCTACACCTTTTGGGGACTGAAACCCCCTTCCAAACCCCTACCTTCCTCTTCTGTCAGCATTGACCAGTACCAGGCCTAGGCCCAGGACAGCTTCAGGGAGTTCAAGTCCTAATACTTGAACCCCAGGCCTACAGGAGCCCTAACCTTAGACCCAGTCCCAAAGCTAGCCTTGTCCCTCTCCTGTCATCATTAAATTGTTCGATCCAGATCCTCTCCTAAGGCCTGCCCACTCTGCCTCCATCTGCCACGATCCTGAGACAGATTTTGGACATGATCACATCATCATGTCCACACAAGCACACGCACTCACACGTGAACGAGCACAGAAACAAACGCCGACAGACACACACGTACTGCATGCACAACAATCTGTGTGTGTGTGCTTGCTTGCGTGCGCACGGCTATGTGGGTTTTTGCTAGAATTTGTGTACTTGTGTTTGTGTCCGCGCGCACACATGTATCCATGTTGGTGTCACAGCCTTACTCCCCAAGCCCTTCACTATAATCCCGTGCTGGACAATGGGGGGACATATTACTGCCAGATGCTGGTCTCAGCCAGCCATGAGAGTGGAATCAGAGCATATCTCCCCTTTTCTGCTATCAACCATGGAGAAGGTGTCTGGCAGAACTGTCTGTAAAAAAACGACCCCGTCACCTCCAGCCTCAGTATGCATCGTCCCCGGCCCTACTTCCAGTCAATGTGTTGAGGCCTGACTCTGATAATCTCTTTGACCTGGTTGAGCCAAACTTCAGAACAGTAGCTTAAAGCTGCGATGTGATCCCAAAACGATTTGCACCTATTTTTCAACGCAATCCTAAGGCTGTTTTAAAGGTGAGTCGACCCGTCAAATCAGTTTGCGTGGTACACATGCAACATGTCGTATCGTTTATACTAGGCCAATACTGTGTAAGGCATTTCTGGTTTTCCATTCTTAATATACAAAATCCTAAACTGGTCTGCCTGAGATATGTATATGGACAAATAGCTTGCCTCAAACCCCTATAACAGCACTCTAAGACATCTACCCACTTTCAAGCAGCCTAACATGCGCGTACCAACTGCCCGCGTACAGATGACAGGAACCGGGAAGGAACGATGAACCGGTGCTCCTTATCAGGCAGCTGGCCTTCACCATCTTCTTTCAAGTGCTCTGTCAGTAGCCATTGATATTTCAAGAGCTCAGGTTGTTTTACTATGTCCAATGACATGGTATGGTGTGTTCAACATGTCCCTGTACCAGTAATGGAATGGGTCCCTAGACACAGAACCGAGAGTGATTCAGAACCTGTGAGCTCTGTGTGTCCTGTCAGGCCGATTGAGACCAGCGGAGGCTTTGGGCGGGTCGGTACTCATTAAAGATTCAACAAGGAAGGACATACATCTCAGTGTTCAAATCAAACCTGGGGTCCTGGGTACAGAGCTGAGAGCCCAGCTCAGGCTAACCTTGGGCAGCGATGCAGCAGAGTTGTCGTCATCAGTGAATGAACTCTTTAGAAACAACTCTGATTGTTCATTAGGGTGCCGCATCAGCAGCTTGAGATACTTCTGTGTCCGAGTTGTTTCTCCGAATCGGAGAATTGCCTAAACGCATTGATGCATTATTTTCTAACCATGCCCGTTCTGTTCCATGAAGCTTCAAATAGGCCTTTTGGGATTGGGATTATGCGAGGCAAGCAGGCAGGACAGGAAGGCCATTCAGAGCTAATCTTAGGTTGAGTTATTTTGATGACTCATTATAGTCCATAACCCACACAAATCTCTTAGACTATGTAAGTGAAAAATGGTGATGCCAAAAAGGTGCTTGGATGGATACATACCACATTGTTCTTGCATTATTTAACAGTTGTTTGAATAATTGACCAAGTGAGCCAATGATATATGCACTGCTCGGCATTGACTCACTTATGAGGGCTATCCTTGAATTGATCAGTGAGGCTATTGCTATGGAGCCCTGAGTCCTGGACTCCTGGCCAAGCCTCATGAATATGTATCAGGGGTGAAGCAGCCATTCTTGCTGTGTATGAATATGCATGAGGGGAATCATTGGGCTGTTTCAGATGGAACTATTTCCTTTTCTATTATAGGCAAACCCATGTAGAGGGAACAACAGGTTTCTCTATGGACTGCCTTTTGGAAACACAACATGCATTTTTTGAGCAAATTAAATTTTTTGGTCCAAGTTTTTGTTTGCTTTTTTGTTTTGCAGTTTGGATTATTTATTTTTGTACTCATTAGCCAGCTGATCACATGAAATTAATTAGGCACATGACGGATGTACAGCCCTTGTACAGCTAATCACTCTTTCAATTTATCATTTTTGAACATAACATGGACAACCTAACCTACTGCCTAATATATCATAATTTATAGCATGGGGCTTTAGTCAGTTGCAGAATTCAGACAATTCTTTATTAAGCCCCATTGAACCATTCTGTAATACTAAATGTAGCTGAAATATTTCTGGAGTAAAAGCATACATATATAACAGGCTGTTCGTGTTGAACTATACTGTAGGACACACACACTATATTTGTCTCTATCCCTCTCTTTCTTGCTTTTATCAAGGCGTCCTGCAAGAAGATTTTCGTTTTTCGTTTTTATGGGTGTGTTGAGTTCCGCTCACAACAAGAGTGTTTTCACAGCTGAATGTGGGGAAACACTCCACACACAGCCATGTAGTGACAGGGCTTCTACATGGCTCAGAGATGTCCCCCCACTCTCATGCTGTGAGGCGGTGGAGAAGGGAGGACATGTTCTAATGGGCTACTTCCACCCCTGAAGCATCCTTGCACCTCTGGGATGGAAGGAAGCAGGACGGACGGAGGGGATTTTATTGAATGAGAGGCGGAGGTAGGTCAAGAAGGAGGGTAAGGAAGGAGAGGCAGGGGATGGGAGGAGGAATGGTTGTGGGTCTCTACAGAAATAGGTGTGGGAGGTGGGTGGGGGGGTGGTAGTGTGCTTAAAATGTTCTATCTTCCAGCTAGATAAAACTTAGTCACCGTGCAGTCTAAAGATGAAAAGATCAAAACGAGATGGTTTATTTTGGGAATGGTATTTTCATCACTACCACAGTCACAGTGGCCAGCAGCTCAGTCTCTTTTCAATTCCATGCTCCCTCTTACCAATATGTACAGGAGGACTGGTGTGATCTATGCCAATCTTTGCTTCACACATGCTAGTGCAGCACCCTCCATGCCAACACTACTCAAAGCCACAGCTTTTATCTGGCTCAGTGTCTTTATGTCAGACCAGGTGTAAACAAATAATCTCTGACCACGGCATGGCACTGGATCTATCATACGCTGAAGACAGATTGAAGCCTAGCCGATTAGTCTCCTCTCTTCTAAGGAGAGAGCATAGAAAATATCCCTCATTTTTATCTTAAAAAGCATTTAACCATGCATTGTGCGTTGCCTGATATAAGTGAACTGACTGAGTATGCAGGTTTAGACCGAGGAGAGAGATAGAGACGAGTACAATGTGCCTCTTCTTTCTGCCCCTGCAAATAGTATGGCGTATAAACAAGAGGTAGACTTAAATATTGTTTGAGTGGTGTCAGAGTGGGATTTGTGGGGTAAGTGTGTACGTGTGTGCGAAGAGGATGGACTCAAAGGAAGTACTTGTCATAGGGCACAATGTCTGGTATGAAATATGAATAAAGGAAGTCCATTACCACAGCTCCCTGGAGTCTTCGACTAGAGGATAGGGGCCAAAGAAAGAGTCAAGTAAAAACACTTCTGCCATACTCCATTTTTACACTGTAGACGTTATTCAACCCAAGGTTAAATATCACATCATCTGTCTACTAATTTCATATTGATGGTAGTATATATGATGTGGTTATGTGACACTTCATGATACAGCTCTGGTTACTGTGCACATGTACAATGCACAGTTCTATGAGCTCCTTTTCATCGATAATAATAATGTTTTCCACATACAAGTTTTCAGTCATACGAGTACCGTTGTTGGCTTGCAGCATGTGACAATATTACCAGTTTCATCTTACGACTTATGTTACAGCGGGAATATTTCAGCTTTTTTTTTCATAAAACTGTCCATCATTTTCTATCTCCCACAATACACTATCTGAAATGTTCATACCCCACTGTCACATTCTATGCCTACCTTATCCTATTAAATTGATAATATCCCATCAATAGTCATGCACGAAATACTGTTTTTACTGTCATTTTCACATGATTATTATTATGTTTTAAGGTATGCTGCCAATCCCTTTGACCTTTAAGATCCCATGTGTTCCTTGGTTGTCAATTACCTCAGTAATGGGAAACTGAAGTCTATATTGGCATCATTGCACTTGCCATCTCATTGAACCTGTCGCTAGCCTATTATAGGTGACGCTTCCCCCCTCTGGTCGAGCCTGCTCTAACAGTATAAAATGTCTTACATCATCAAAACCTAACAAGGAGGTTTCAAGTCAACTTGAAAGAAGGTTTTGATGTAGTCTTGTAGGTCTAGTTAGTCTGCCCAGCTACAGTAGAGGCAGTGAATCCACTGAGCATGCATAAGATGGCCCCAATTACTGCCCACTGTATATCAAAGTGCTTACTACACTACGCTGCACAAAATAAACTCTCCTTCTCTAGTTTCACAAAGCATACTTTCATGATAGATGAAAGTGTTAATTAGAGTATTGATTATTGCTCATGTCAAGGACCTCTCCATACGTGTTGACAATATGTTGTAACACTGAAATATTTATTTGGACGGTTCTGTCTAATAACTTCTTGAAAAACTACTGTGTAACGACAACCTTTACAACATTGTTGTTACATATGAAATATTATGTAATTATTTGTTAATACGATTTTACATTTGTACGAGGGTTACAAGGAACCGTATGGGGAAGAAGGTTATGGGATACTTGGATATAGCAGAAGAACAGGTTGTCGTACCAAAACAATTAGGATTTAAAAAACAAAAAAACGTTTTTTATTATGTGGTGATTAACGGTTTGTTGACAGCCTGAAAAGAAGGGAAGGTCAAATGACAACCCTAACTTAGATGTCAGATGGCTGAGCGGTTAGGGAATCGGGCTATTAATCAGAAGGTTGCCGGTTTGATTCCCGTGATATATGATGTTGTGTCCTTGGGCAAGGCATTTCACCCTACTTGCCTTGGGGAGAATGACCCTGTACTTACTGTAAGTCGCTCTGGATAAGAGCGTCTGCCAAATGACTAAATGTAAATGTAACTTAACTGAAGTACAAACACAATAACATGGAGCTGTGTGTGGATGTGTATGGGAATTTATGCATCAGTAGAGTTAGTGCTGTTGTGGTCATTTGAATTCCCTGTGGTGGGGTATTTGCAATGTGAGTTGATGTGCCAACAGGCTTTGTGATTGGTTGTGATATGGAGGAATGATTAGCACTCATGGATGTTTAATGGAAGGGCTGACCATAACTATGGACTTGACTACTCAACTTTCACTTCCTCCTGGAAAACCCACCCTCCCACCAAACTATACCTGTGTAATAGCCTTTTAACATAGCCTTTACAGTTCATATGTAACAATGATATGTAGTATTACTGAAGCATATCATACTGAACTACTATGTAGTACTGCTGTACATAGTTACCTCTTGTTTGAGCTTACCTGCTTGTTATCAAAAACGACCAGTTGCCTGGCCTGGCCTACAGTTCATGACAGTGCCACAGTCCTCTACAGTGCTATTAATCAGCCCGTGTAACAGTGAGCAGTGGATGACACTGAATCCCAGGCTTGTGTCAACTGGGGGGGATTAGATCCAAGTCATATTTCACAAGGAAAGGAGTGTGAAATGCTCATCTCGCCAAATGCAGTTTTTCCATAAATCATGGCGGGCTGGGCTCTGAGTAAGATATGGCAGGGTAGCGGGCTGCCCGTCAGGATGATCCATAGGCGATGTCAAGCGGCGCTACGCTGAATTCCAGATGAATGGAGGGGACATCCTCCTCTCCTCTGTTCCTCTCATTCCAGCTTATTGGCCGGCCACTTCAAAGCACTGTTTTAGGATCTTTGTATTTACTCTTGGCTTTGTGTTTGTGTGGGTGTGTGTGTGTGTGTGGGGGTGTGTGTGTGTGGGGGTGTGTGTGTGTGGGTGTGGGTGTGGGTGTGTGTGTGTGTGGGTGTGTGTGTGGGTGTGGGTGGGTGGGTGGGTGGGTGGGTATGTGTGCACTTGCATCTGTTGATGTGGTTGCATGTGTGTGTTTGTGCATACTATTTGAGTATTTTTCTTTAATCTTCAAGTGAAGATTATCAGGAGGAAGATTAAATATCATGGGGCAGTGATACGCCATTCAAATCTTTATAGCTAAGGCCGGAGAATATATTGTATCATGAGCTCAAGCCCAGCAAGTGGGGAGAGATAATTGTTTACCTCTAACAGTGCCGTGCACACCACGATCGTCCGCATGTCAATGAGGATTTTCTAAACAAAGGAGCCGATAATTATATGATTATATATGTCTCCTTTTCAAACGGCTCTCTGACTCATAGTAGATCTGTGTATGTGTGTGTGCTGCACACTGCAAAGTGAGGAGTAAATACTAGGAGGAAAATCACCAAAGACTTGATGGTAGTCAGGAAAATCAATATTTAATACATCCTGTGAGGCAGAATACAGCTCTATCATCTCCGACTGCTTGATCACATCATGTTCCCTTCTCTGTCAGGCCTGGGCACATTCACTACACTACTCTGTGATCTTATCTTGAGGACCAATCACAGGAACCAAAATAGAGACATTCCTGTACAGTATCCCTAATATGATATAGTATAAACAAAGTACAAACATTGCACAAACGGTTTTTGGTAGTTCGTAACTGAATCTGTCTAGTTTATGCTCTTTCTTAGTCTTAATAGGGGCTCAATAAACTGTAGGAAGCTAATAGTAGGAAGCAGATGCATAATCAATAGCATAGCTCAGTGTTCTAATGGGTGGGAAGGGGGGGGGGGGTTCTGGAGTCCCCACAAGAGTGAAGGGAATTATTAATGGTGGGTCCCGTACTATTAGTGAAACCACGACCCTCCCCAACATCCACCTTGGGGAAATCCTCGAACACAATTTAAACACTGGTATCAGTCTCTCCATACCTTACATTGTCCACGCTGCCATTCAAATAATGGCTAACTTTGATGTTACTAAATAGAGGTATAGCTGCTGTATGTATCCATGTCTCTTTGGTCAGAGCTATGGATTCTGAACAAACATAATATAACAAAGATAACAGATATCTAAACCATACATATATTAATGATTACTTCCATATTAAATGTTAAAATTATAATTTAAGAATGTGGGAATGGGAGAGAAGGATAGCAAGATACTCACACACATGAACAGAGTGATTACTGGATATATCTGAGAATGATAAATGAACTGGGCCCAGACGAGAAATTTAAGGAAAATTATATCCATTATGAATGGACTCATCTATACTTTGATGAATATATGAATACATTCAACTTTATTGTGAAGCGCCATTATACTGTACTTTCTCATTATGTATTTTCTTAGGTCTAGAAAAATTGCTAACTAATGGGAAATGTATTTTCCAAATGCATACAATACTCTGATTCTGTTGGAGGTGAATGCATCTAAAACATGATCTCAGTTAACTGGACATAGATCTTCATCCTTAGACAGAGTGTGGTACAGGTAGTATACATGTTTTTTGTGTGTGTACATAAACAGGGCTGGGCTATTGTGACTAATGACTTGTCTTTGCAGAGGTGATGGATGATCATTTCCAAAGGAGCTGGACACTTTCCCCATAGCAGAATGCCCCAAAACAAAGCCTTATACATCACTCTGTTGAAACCCTCCCTTCTTCTCCTTCCAATAATGTTCCCCTACATGAGGCTATCTCTGGCTAACAAGTCTCTTCAAGGTGCATCAGAGCCTTCTGTTCAAGGGTAGAAACATTTAGAGGAGAGTGGAAGAGATTTTCAGTTAATATCTTGCCCGTTCTTGTAATAGACATTACAGTATTTGCCCCGCAGAGTCAATATGATAAATCGCATCTATTGCATCTTTATTCACCAAATAAAATTTGCCTCTGCTTATACTAGACCACATGGAATGCTTTTGGATTTCAATGTGGGCTTAGGTGTGGACTTCATTATCGAGCAAAATAGTTTTGCAAGCTAGTATACAGTACAGTGTTTGCTTTTATCAAAATGCTCCTCAACTAAGGGCCCAGTTTTTTAAAAAGATTATTGCAAAGAATAGGGGCCATAATCTAGTCTGGGAACTAGATGAATCTGAGAGCTCAAATTGGTCTGGGGATGTCAGGCTAGCAATTACCAGAGATTTCTCAGAAGTATAATGCCCACTGGTGTTTTTGATAATATCCCCAAAAATGATCTTATCTTACAATGGTCTATTCCAATAAAATATAAATGCATCGCGTGCATCCTGGATCTCATTTTGGACCTTGGAGCCAACAGCCATTAAAACACTGTATAATTAATACGCATATGGTACAGTTTTCGGGAAAAAAATATCTTGTCACATTCAAATGCAAGCTGCGTTGCCTCAGTCATGTGGGGGATTAGCTCGGATGAACTCACTGGACCTCACACAATTCCCATTTTCGAAGAAGATTTTAAACTAAAACTGTCTAAACCATCATCCCCATTTTTTACATTTGTCACACTATCATCATTTAAGGTAATAGTTTGATTTGGAGATATCATCTTTTGAGGCTTAAATCCAACAGCTAGAACCCTGAAGCCTACTATTAATCTCACAGAGCATATTACATTTCACACAATTTATGTGGACAAGTTGCTGCCTATTGGACTGATTGGCTATGATGGAAGCTGCGGGAGGTGAGCTAGATAAGAACCATTTAAAGATATCCACTGCAAGCTCAATTACTGTGGCCCCGCCCACTTGGTAAAAAAAAGAGACAATTATCTGGACCAGAAGACCTGGTCATATCTGGATGGGGTTAGGGTTAGAAGTGCACAGCTTGAAGCCTCTATCCAGGCACAGAAGCATTGAGGCCTGGTCACAAAGTGCTGCAGGGATAAGGAGATCGTTGGTCGAAAGGTCTTAGAATGTTTGCCTAAAACTGTCATCTTCACATTCTCACATGGCAAAATTACTTTCAATAGCTGTGTTTACCCCAGATTACTTAGGTCATTTAACATTTGTTATGAAACAGCTTACATCCAAAACCTTCAACCTCTATTATTGCCCCATAAAATAGGTAGTTTGAAGAGGAACACAGTGCACTTCAAGGGTAGTGACAAGTTTTAGCATGAGATTTGAGCTGAATCGCTGGAGCTAGTCACTTGACACGGTAATGGCCCATGGCAAAGACGTTGTGTCAGGTGTTGAATATATCCCTGAAAAGTGTCACATGGCTTGCTGGGACTGTCAAACTGTAGGTGTCTGAGGGGCATGACGTGTCTACTGTATGGAAGGAGGGATCAAAACGAATGTATGCTGGGTTGCTGAGACTTTGAGATGGAATCTGGCACTATTGGAGGCTGCAAGATTAATGTAAAGAAGATGGTTGGGGAGTATAAGGCTTTGGGCCAGCCCAGGGGGTTCCATACTATTAATAACCGCCTCAAACACTCCGCTGTTGTTTTTTAATCCCTATATAATTTATATGGTTCGGAAAAAAACACTGCAGAGGAATTGATTAACATTTTAAGAAATTTAAATGATTGGCTTTCTGCGAGGATTGAATGTATATTTTCATCACTAGAGACTTAAAGGCCCCTGGGTTTTTTCAGCGAAGCAAAAAAAGTATCTCCTGCCTTTTATCTCTCATTCTGTCTTTCTCTATCTCTTCCTCCTCGTCTCCCCCTCCTCTCTCTTTTTCCCTCTCTCTTTCTTTCTTGGTTTCTTTGTTTCTCTCTCTCTTTCTCATGCTCTCACTTTAGTTACTTTTGTCTTTCATCCTTTCCTCAACAGGCAAGTAATTTAAATTCTTTGTTTTCCGAAAATAACACTCTCTTTAAGTTGTAATTTTTTCCCCCTACTTTAAAGTACATTGTTCACCTGACTGTTAGTTAGTCGTGGTGGGATGACAACAAAAGATCAAACCAATTTTGGTAAAAGTGTCTGCACAATGAATAAATTAATTCATAAATAATCATGATGCAATCAGTATCCCATGTCTCCAACCTAAAATGAGACCTCCCCACAATTGAATAAAGTCAATCATTTCAGGGTCTAACATTGGACACCCAACAAAAACACACAAAAAATACGGGTTGAATTTGGTAGCCCACACATTAAAGTGTATCCACTGTTGCTCTGGCAGGTTCACTTTTACATGTGATTACTGTAAGATCAGACAATCCAAGCTTTTATCTGAAATGTGTTTGAACTGTCTGACACAATGCTCTGCCATCAATTGAGAGAGACAGGAAGGGAAGGCAGCATTGGATGTCAGAAATGAGTCACAGGGAGCAGCAAAGTTCAGGAGTGAACAATAGTTTAAGCTCTATCTTTTAAGCTTCAACGTGAAATAGTTTTATATTTTAGTTTAGATATATGATATTTGCTTGTATTGAATATTTTATATGGAATTATTTAGTCATTTTTGAAAGCGTAATACATCCAAAGCTGCATCAAAGAGTTGCTAGCAGGCACTGTGGGTGGTGATGGGGCATTGGGGCACTGGCACTGCAGAACTATGGGTCAGGCCTGGTGCCAAGCTACTCTACAGTAAGCTGCTGTGGGCTATCTGAAGTAGTGATGTGTACTGTAGGGTAAATATGGATCTATGATCTGGATTTATGACACTTGTGAAGCCTGTGTTGGTGAAGAATTGTACATCACAATGACCTCTGTTTTATTTCTTACTGTCAGTTTGCGCAAACCATCTCTTTGTTCTGTTGACTTCGACAGGGTCACGCACCACAAACTTCTTGTTGGTTCAGTGCGCTGGGTTTTGTCCTTCCCTCTTTATAGATCTGGTGCTCGGTTACAGTATGTTATTGGTGTTACAGTATAGTGTCAATAGCAGTTATTGCTTGTTGTGGATGTTCAATCTGCTGCAGTACCATCAGTGACTTAACAGTCCCACAGGTTGCTGACTGGAGGGAACAGATGGACCACACAGATGATCAGTGGGCGAATCAACTTGAGTAATCTCTCTAGACTTTATACCTTTCAAGCTGTTTTTATGCAGAAAATGAAGAATAGGGTTTAGGTTAGGTACACAAGTCTACAGTTTAAGGGTCACTGCAAGATTTTAGCCACAGTATGTAGAAACAATTATCTGGATATTACTATTTCATAGTGATTTGTAATACAAGCAAATAATGAATGTTTTAAGAAAAAGAAAAGGCATTTACAATGGAAAATTAATATGAGGAGAGTCAAGTTCATTGGGAATAGATATAGAGTGCTGCCACCTTGCAAATCCTCAAGAAGACAAGACATACTCTGGAAAAAAAACTCCCAGGAAAACTCAGAGAGAAAATATGGATGAAACCTTGTGAGGAGCAATTCAGTGAGGGATCCCCTTTTCTAGAGATGGTTGATTCCACAGAGAGGGGCAGTCCATAGGCTGAACATATGCATCAAGATCAAGATAAATGTGCAAATGGCTGTTGAAACATAGATGTCCAGTGTTCCAGATGATGATATGTAGGGTGTTTATAATCAATGTCTGCTATGGTACCATATCAGTTCAAACTGGCCTGGATGTTTAGGGGTGAGGCTGGTGTTGTATAATGCTTATTGAATTAGCATGGTCACTATTAACCCCATGAGCAGTAATTATTAGGGTCAGAATTCTCTGAGATGACGCTTCTTTCTATTAAATTAATGGTAGGAATTCGAGGAAGAAATTGGATCAAAGCTCTATCCTGCTGTGCAGAAATATAACTTTAATGGAAATTCTTTATTCGGGGAGCTATGTACAGTTGTCGTAAGAATGGCCTCTGGGAATATATAATGATCATAAATGAGTCATTGTGGATCTACTGTATGAAGATCTTTTAAGACCCCTGTAGTGAAGACTCTAGTCCTGGCCAGCGAATAAATCTCAAGTACGGTAGCTGTTTCCTTTTCTCTAATCTCCTCTGGACTACTGCTGTGAAGAGAGAGAGACGGATAATAAGTGTTGTTACTCCTGGTGAAAAGAAGCTTTGCTATTGAAGAACATTTTGTCCACCGAATGAAACTCTTGTGACACAGAGAAGGGTCTGTCAACTTCACCTTAAATCTTTCTTCTTTTTTCCGTTCCAGCACAATTCACTGGGATTTGCCCTCCCTGTTTTCTCCAAGGAAAGCCATGTCACTGGATTAGGCTGTGTTGTGTGTGGGGTGGGCCACATTTTGCAGTCCGTTGCATAAAAGACAGCCCCTTCACTGACAAGGCATAAGTCTCCCCCAAATGTAGCTGTCCACAGAAATTATTTCCCTTTTAACAGATCCGTATTTCTTGAGGATGCCATAACTCTCGGACACAATTGTGTCAGCAGATCTGACAGCGTGGCCATGGTTTATTGCCTCAGGAACATGAGGGTGATGGTGGAGGGGGTGGTGGGTGATGGTGGAGGGGCTGTCATGTTTGCGGATCGCTGTTGCCACTGTTCCTCACATCTATTCAGCAATTACAGTCATTATTACACTGACAATGCAAAGGCAGAGGTTTAAAATGAATGTCTATAATTCCTTCGGACACAAACCCATTTGTAAGTGATATGTTCTCTCTGGTGATGCAATAATTAGTACATACTAAGAGAGACAGGAACCTAATACTGAATGGAGTGTAATTTCTTGTTGTTTATTTATCACACGCTGCACATGTAAGAGCTATGCAAGGTAACCGTCCAAGTTTAATTCCCGAATCTGCTGTAGCAATGAGATTTGCTGTGTTTTCAAGTGAAAGAAATGGAATTGCATGTTCTAAAACCTTAATCACTGTGGCTTATGAAGGGCCTACAATGTGAATATTGTGTATTGATTTTTCTAAACTGGTAGAATTATTCCATGATTGCCAGTGAAGCGATAAACAATTTGATGTTAACCATCTATATGTGACTGTCTCTGGTTATAAAAAGACAGTATGGTGTCTAGCGTCTAACAATGTATACAGTATATAGAAATGTTCTCCAATTTAAGATCTGGGCGAAAGAATGCAGCTTTCCGATGTATCACCTTCATTGAGGAACTATAAACTATAAACTGCAATAGAAAGGAGCCCGTTTACTCAAGTATGTGTCCCTAACAAAAAGTAGTGAAATAAACAGGTAGATGGTGCTCACAAACTATGAATGATCTTTTACTGCATCATTCCTCCAACATTGTAGTTAAACTCAACTTAAAATTGAAAACCATAATTTCTGTTCACTTTGTGAACATTTATTTTCCTTCCAACCAGAAAAAAAAACAAACAACAAATTAGGTTTAAAAAGCTTGACCAGTTCCTAATGAAGCTTCTTGTTTTGAAACTGTTAGACAACATCAGAATTGTCAGTTCATTGAGCAGTGCTCGTATTGCGAGCTGGATAAGATATTAAGTTGTTGATCAGATTTTTTGCTACAATTAAATATGCTAAATTCTCTTTAGTAATGAGTCTAGAGATTTGGAGGTTCATTCAGTCCCCAACTGCTGCACTGTAGGGCAGACCATCGTCAATATCAACCTGTCATACCACAGGCCATCTTTGTTTTCATCATCCACTCCTTAAGAACTAATATCAAGAGAAGCAAAAACTGTTGAATTCACTTCAATACACTGCACATTTCCGGTTACAATTTGTGTAATGTTTTGTTATGTTGAATAAAGAAGGTTAGCGCTAACTGGTAGCTAACTGCAATTGGGTAAATGTAAGACACACTTGGGGCTGTTTTTAAACTTGTAGATAAATGAACTAATTTCAGTCTATATTTAGTATTTTGGTATTTAGTAACCATAGTTACTATTGTAGTAATTATATTTTGTTTGATAAATAAGTAACATTGTTCAAAGTAAGTGATGAAAACCTTTTCAAGGAGTTAAGACCTCAACAGGATTTTCTGGTTAGGAGCTTCATGAGTGGTTACAAGACTACTGAAAAGTATGTTCAGGGGACATATAGGGATAGAGAAAAGAAGATTGTCTCAGGAAGAGGGTAACAAGGATATTGATAAAGGCCATTTTCTGGGATTTTATTCTGGACCTACTGTGCCTATAGATGTATGAACAAAGCTTAACCCTTGTGTTCTCTTCGGGTCATTCTGACCCATCAGTCATTGTGACCCACCGTCGTTTTGCGACAACTTTACTGCATACAAAAACAAAGTGAAGCATTTTCTTTTAACCGTCGGGCTGTCTCAGACCCTCCACATTGCGAAGGTTAAAAGATAATTATTTTTATTTGTTTTTGTATTGGGTAAAATTGGGTAAACACAACGATGGTTCGTTATGAACCTTTGGGTCATGTGACCCGAAGGCAGCACAAGGGTTAAAATCAACCAATCAGCAGAGTTTGTAGTGGACGCTAACTACCATTAGCTGTGTATTGTGATAACCATCTACAGCAGACCTGGGTCAGTATGGTATTTAATTTCTTTCAATTACTTAAGGTGCAGTTGATCTAGCTTGTTCAGTGGGAAGAAATCAATGCAACATTATAAGCCCAGTCCACACAGAATGCAAGGCAAGTTAAATCAAGCATACCTAAAGGAATTGAAAGTAAACAAACACCCGCTCTTGTGTGCAGCATGCTTCAAATGAACAGGTGACATGAGACATGTATTGACCTTTTCTGACTTCTTTAGCTATGGTCCAATTATCCTTCCTTCTCTCTGTCTCTGTCCCTGTTTTCCACCGTCCACATGTTTCCTATCAAGTCTTTTTAAGCATTACTTAAACAGGGTTATATCATCTTAAAAATTGACCATACCTTCCAGGCCAAAAAAAACCCAACCTGTAATGACATACAACATTTCATGAAAGGTTTATGAACACAGAGAAAGGTTTACCTTACATTTCCTCTACTAAAAGGCTAGGGGTGAGAAATGAAGCACAGTACTCATTTCTTTTATTCAAGCAGAACATAACAACCCAACCTGCTACTTGTCTGGTTTGATGGGACTAGAGTGGTTTGTGCGCAGGGTAACCAGCATTGACTTTCATGTCAGGTAATAGGACACAGAAAGGGAACGTGCTCGATTATCACTGGGTCCAGACACAAGTGGCATTAGATATGTTCTTTGTGGTGAATATGGCACATCTTTGTCTATGCTCATTGTAAATGGACTGTGGCTGGGCCATTATCTTTTCCTTTGTTAGGGCCCCATTAAAACAGAGCAGTGGGGCTATTTAAATTCAACAGAGCACTGCAGCCACGGAATAAGTGTTGCTGCAGCCATTTTAAATCATGTGTCTTATCTGCCTTAAATCTCCACAGCTCTTGCAGACAGTCTGCTGCAACAGACCAGCTCGTGCTTGTCTGCCCCCCCCCAACCCTGCCGTCTGTAGGGCTGGCGCACATTTGTGTTCTCCACAGCACCCCACCTGTTTACCATACCCAGCCACTGTGCTTATCTAAGTAAGAGCCCGTGAATGCTTTTAAGGACTGCTGATGATGACAGATATCACAAGCAACTGGTCAGTTCACATGTACGGTCAAGGTCAGCTGGACGTGTTCATAAAGGGTTATTTTGACAGTCATGGTTAGCGAGACATGGTAATCGACAGATGCATCTGCTGTTATGGTCTGCTGGACATGTTCCTCAGCGGTTGTATAAGGTCCTGATCATCTGGACATGGTTGTCAGCGTTTGAATCGACAGTAATGGTCAGCCAAGCATCTATGTGACAAGGGTTGGAGTCTTTTGGAATTATAAAAATAAGAACACACAGATTTTCATGGAAAAGGATTTCTATGTTGATTACGTTATTTTGACTTTATGAATTAACTTGGCTTGCATTCAGACACCCCATTGATAATGTATATTTCATAAAAAGTTTGATTTTGAAGGCCTCTAATGTATAATGGAATACCCTGAAAAGAGACTTTGTGATGGCGGATCTCCTCTGACAGAGAATCTCAGAGAGGTACAGAATGACAGAACCACCCATATGCCCTCATGTGGGTGAAATGTACTGTGCTACTCTAAGCTATATAAAAGTTTAATTGGAAACACACACACACACACACACATGTGGCACACAAGCACACAGAGACACTCAGATGTGACCCTACACACACAAGAAGAAGATGCTAGAAATGAATAAGTAATTGGTTTGTGGTTTCTTTATGTATTGTTAGTGGAAGTCAAAGCCTCATGCAGGACTCAGGGGAAAGACACAGAGAGGCTTGGCTAGGTTGGTGCGGTGCGGCTAAGACGAGGACTCTCAAATGAGCCTCTGCTGAACCTTTTGAGATCACACACACACACAAACACACACACACTCACATATAAACACACCCACAGTAAACAAGCAAGACGTTTTTCATCCCAATGGGCTTTAAAGCAAATGTATAACTCTACCACAAAGGCTTCCGAACGCTTTTATTCTAAATAACACCTTTTCTACTAGACCACGTAGATAAGGAGGGTGGGGAAGAGTGGGTTTGGTGGGGCCTGCATGGTTTGGAGGTGTTACATGGGAAATGAAATACAGTACATTCCAAAGATTGGGAAGGTATCATAATGAACTGGAAATTGAAATGTGAACTTTTGAAAGGTAGAAGGATATGTGAGTGACAAGGACGGGAGTGTCACCATGACACCACACTGGCACACAAGAGTGCTACTGTGTGTCTATGGGAAAGAGGTGGCTTCATTAGTATGCTTAGTGGCCTGCCCATTGATGCAGGTGTTCTCTGTGTGTCCTGCCTATTAGATATACTTACAGGCCAGAAGGCTCACACACGTTCATCCAGGAGTTGTGTACCAATTTGGAGCCCATTTGCCACCATGCTGTTACAAACATTAGGGAGTAATTGATGTTGTGGCTTTGTGTATGGGGAAATTAGATATGGTAGGTCCTTGTTACATCCCTGTTTTGGTAATTGTGGAGAGGGAGTTTTGAGTCAAAGAACCATGGCGTTGTTTACAAAACACTTAATTTGTTTTCTTCTTTTAGGTTTCTCTTTGCAAGTGTACCTATTGACGTTTGCTCTGTACTTAATCAAATATTGCTTCACATAGAAGGTTGCCAAAGGCTTGGGTACACGTTTGGAAGACAACTCCCAGAATTCCACCAAACGGTTTTGAAGAACAGGGTGCTAAACTCAGATGTGTGCGGCAGGCTTTTGCTTCAACCAACATCAACACGTCTGTGTTTTCTAATGACACTTATGCATCCTACATTGCAGTTCAGTGCTGACACACACACATGCACACACAAACACAATGATCACCAGATCCTAATGGGGCTGTGACAAACCAGGGGCAACTTCCCTCCATCCATTAATGACGTCTAGCTGGATAATGTTTGTTTTTTTGCGGCGCACCCCGCATGACCACAGAACGTGATTGATCGGCACCCTTTGGTGTCATACTGGGTTTGGCAGGCTAATGTGGCAGGCTTTTTGACATCTCCGGGGGAAACCGTGCCATTAAACCAAGTGCTCCAGCTCACTTAATCAGTCCACAGAAACGGTGCTCTGGAAGGGACACCTTCCTTGATTTTTCATACAAGTGACATATTGCTTAATACTCTGCTTAATCCATCACAGTTGGTAATAATCTCTTCTCTCTCGGAAAACGTTTCGACAGCTTCATTTTCCTGCATTTAGGCAGATTGAGAGGCAGTTTTATGGATTGAAAGGGAGAACAGACCCACTGTGCAACATCTGGTGTACTTAGATCTTGGCGTCCTTTTGTTAAAAACAGAAGGTCACACTCATTGGTAAACAAACAAGGAAAATGTGACTTTGCTGACACCCAACATATGATAAATGATGATTCATTCAAGTGTGTGTGTGTGTGTGTGTGTATGCATGTGTGATTGTGTGTGTACACAATGTTTGTGTGTTATGTTTGTGTCTGTGTTATAGCACAGAACTGAAATGTACAGTGCAAAGGTGACATTAGAAAACATTGCACCCTCAGCATGGACCAACTGTCAAATCAGTCTACTACAATAAAAGCCATTGAGAGCATTGTGTGAATAAAAAGGAAAAAATATATAAAGAAAACTACTATTGTAGTTCCTTTCATCTTTTCAATTATTAGAAGAAGGAAAAAAACGATTTGATCTGTGAAGGCCTATGGCACTTTTCTTATTAGATCAATGTTTTTCTTTCCATGCTCTATGCTCTGTACATTGTCTTACAGCATATGCTCCAGTCCACCACAGTACCCTTATCCTCTACAGTATTCTCTGGCATTGTGTCTTCCAGCATAATTGTTTACTTTTTTGTTGCACACATTCATAAAAAGATATATGTACAATAGTAGGACAATGCTACTGGATAAATTGTCTATGAAGAACAATCTCTGTTCTGGCTTTAAAATACTGCTTTTCTTAAGGGGGAACTCTGCTCTCTATCTGACAGTGGGTGGTTGGGGAATGGAAATCACAGCTCAGTACACCATGAAACTTCTTTTTTTTACATCCCCTCAGGACTGGCAGGTTATGACGCATAGCCATGATGTATTCTTGTGGCATGTTGCTTGTGCCCGCTTTCCGTGCTGCCTTCTGGAAGAGAGGATTAGCCTCCTCCAGGTTGGAGAGAATCATTTGAAAGGCAGGAAGATGCACACCTCTGGGAGGTGGAGGGGGACTCCTATCTAAAATAGATATCAGTATAATTATATAGATAAAGCTTTCTTCCCTGGTTAGTCGGGCGCCTTTGGTAGATTCAACAACTCGTATGATTATATATGAAGCAAGCAGATGTCTTAGAACCATGTCTCTGACAGGCATTTATAAGAGTCATGGTCCATATAAACTTTAATCGTTGTTTTGAAATGTATGATTATAGCAACAAAAACGTCTTTCAATAATGTTTGATTAATACAAGTTCGGTTTGATCAATGACGATTCAGTTTTGCTGGTTACATTGAAGCCTGGCTGTATTACCTGACTTTTCTCATTCAGTAAAAGTCAATGACTTCCAAATAGCAGTAATTAATGACAGTATAGTCAGAAAGATGGGAATATTTAACTGCAGCTTTACCTTTCCCCTGTAATTCAAGGTTTTGTGACCCGAGCTGGGAGAAAGAGGTGAGGACAGCTCCTCTCTGGGACTTAACTGAACGTCTCTAACTGAATTTAATAAACAGTTGCACAGGCCAACTTGCTGGCTGGCAGGCTGGCTGTTACGCGCTTGCAGGCTGCTCTGCTCCAAATTCAGACAGACAGGGAGGAAGTGGGGAAAGAGCTCTTAAAGAGCCGGGACAAAAAGGAAGGATGATGCACTTTAAAGAACAGCTGGTGGATTCAATTCCACCCTTTCTCTATGAGCAGGTTATTTTTTTTTAACCAACTCTCCCTTCGGTGTGCAATTGCCTTGAAGGTAAACTTTTGTGGAAAGGACACATACTCAGGACACTGGGTTTGTCTTGTTCGTGCAGGTGCAAAACGTGTAGTTTTAATGGCAGTGTAATTCGTTTTTTTTCAGCCCAGTTTGGTTGCTATTGGTATGGTAAAATCCTTTTAAAACTCACTGAATTTCCTTCTGAATGATTTGGCAAAGTAGGCCTAATCATTTTGGCAATCAAAGCTTTAGAGACAGCACTCTCATTTAATGATGTTGTCAAAAATCCTCATTTAAAAAGGTTCCTTTTGCAGGAGGAAGCATCTGGTCTTTAAAAGTGTGGCTTTCAAACATCACCAACAGTTTACAGTAGAACGTACTGTATCACAATCCGGAAATATAACTTTTGGTTTGATTTGGCACTCACATTCAACCAATAAGCCATGCTTGTTAAACTGTATTCATTGACATAGCGATATTCACTATAAGAGCTAATTATCCAAAGGAAATGCACTGTTACTTTTTTGTGCAAAAAAGTTAAATAATTGTGGTTAATACTAATGTCTGTGGAGATCTGCGTAGTGTAGTCAGCAACACAGTGTAACAGTTACAGTTCTGTTCCAAGGCCAAAACACACTCCCTCTTCTGAACGAGGACCTTTCGCTGATGTTGTTTTCGCTCCCTGTTCTCTCGGTGTGTCACAGGGGTTTTAAAGAGTTAAAAAGAGAGAATGAAAAGCCCTTTTTAGCCTCCTAAATAGCCTTAGCCAGACAAGCACACAGACCGTCAATAAGATCAATATGGTGCATTCATCAGATCCACTTTGTAAGAATTATGCAACAAATAAATTGGTTGCCACACAATTAGGACAGTTGAACCTTTGGCACTTTAAAACAGTTCCTGATGGAGGTTTGCAAATGAGTAGTTCTCATTACCGTTCGTTTCTTAATTAAGATGTTTTTTTATTGAGTTTTATACATGTTTGAAAGGTTTTATTGCTGTCTTAACATTTCAAACGAAATGAATGTGAATCTCAATCTCAATGAAGAAATTCAAGATTATCCATTTTTCAAAGGCATTGAAAGTGAACTGAAAGACAACTAAACCGTTTGAGTTTAAATCGAGTTCGCTGAAGTTGGTTCTCAGATAAAGATTTTTAAATTAGAATGAAATAAATGTGTTTTTATCTTGTCACTCACAAGTCTTGTGAACCATGAGCTCCACAGCATGTTGAGTGTGCTAAGGAGGCTGAACAGAGTTGATCACCCTTATTCTGTCTCTGCCAAGTTTACTCTCTAACAGAATCAGCCGGATCCATCTTTGCTGCAATCAGAGGATAGCCGCGTGGAGGTGCTGCACCTGTTGATTAGTCCTCCATCCTTGCATGACTGGAAGAGACCGGGAGGCTAGATGAGGCACAGAGGCATAGAAGTTAGGATTCCTGAGAGGCCAAGTCAAAGAGATACTCAAATAAAATTAAAAAAAATGTGTGGCTGAGACAGGTAGACTTTGAGGCTGAGAGGCAGCGAGACTGAGGCTGAGAGACAGGAATCATCAGAGGCTCAGAGCACAGGAGGTAAGGAAGGTAAAGGCAACGAGGCTCTGAGGCGCCGAGGCGGGGAGACCAGGGGGAGACGGGAAATTCGTATTATCTTCTATTAAATCATAAACGCCAACACAGCTGAGGAGGGAGTGCCCTCACTCCCCTCACAAAGCAGGTCTCACAGATGAGACGCAGGAAGTCGGCTGCTCTCAGCCAGCTGACAACTGATTGGATGAGAGCTCTGGTCATGATCAGCATAGGGAACAAGGACACTTCTCTTTCCTATCCTTTCTCTCCTGGTTGACATTTCAGCTGCGGGGGGGTGGGGGGGGTGCCGTGGAGGACGCCAAGGTTACTGGGTCTCAGTGCACATCCGGGGAAATGATTAACTGACGTGCTGTAGAGGTGGTGACAACTCGAGGTGATATCATAGACCGTTTCATCTACCATCTTTTCAGATTGAAGAGGGATTCAGGAAAAAGGAAGAAAAAAAAACCTACAACATACCAATATGACCTGCTTTTGGCAACTTTAAAACCTAGTTATAGTCTGAAAAGCAGAGTGTGTGCACACACTGACATAGTGGGCAGCAAGTGTCTGGCACTTTGGATAAAAGTGGCATCTAAATGAATACGGTCCATGTAAATGTGAGAGTGCTTTTTAAAGACAAATAAACACTTTGTTTTGAGAAAGATTGAAATCAATCAGTTTAATGACGTTGGTTCTACATTCCCTCCGTTGGTGTTAGCTGTTTGATTTATTCTCATCATGAAAACATGTAGATTCAAACTAGAGGAGCATAACCGCAATTGGCCTGTGGAAAGTTGTGTGATACTTTTATGATAGCTTATTAAGTAACTCGACTATGACACAGTTCATTTACAGACCTGTCTATTTCATTTGGTAATGAATTTAATTAGGATAATTGTGTAAGTCATGAAAGCGTAGTTGCAAAAAGTGAGTGATAAAGAGAGAAAGAAAGAACAGCCAGAGGTGACTTTGGGGCTGGCATGATGATCTGCACACAGAATATTAAGTCCTATTACGTTCATCTACACCATCCTCCCTAGCACTGTCTATGGAAAGGAAACACCGCTCAACACCTTTGATCTGACTGGCTCATCTCTCTTCTGTATGGCAATATAAGCATATCAAAGTGTCTGCATGGCCCATGAGCTCTCTAGGACCTTGATGAGCTTCATGGAAGCGTTCATTCTCGGGGAGTGTCCTTTATGCACTCTGCTATTGATTGAATAGAAGAGGCCTGAATGCTTAGAGCAGCAAAACATGTTCACCACTAAGGTACGCTTGTCCCACATAATTACCCCACAAGGTTAATTTGTTCAGCCTCTCTGTTTTGGAGGCGTCGATAACACAGCGCCACATTTGAGCCAGGGTCCAGTGGTAGAGGGGCCTGGGTGGGAGGAGAGAAGGGGAAATAGGAGTTAAAAGTCTGGTGGGTTTTACATTCAAGAGCACCACCACCCCCAATAAAGACTGGAGTTCCACACAAGAGGAGAGAGAGAGAAATGTATTATATTTAAACTAAAAACTAGCCTCTTTTCTCTTCCTCACACACCCTTTACTCTCCTGCCCTCACTCTTTCATTCTCTCTCTTTTTCTCTGTTTCTCTTTCTCTGTCGTTCTCTCTCTTGTGGCTTCAGGCCTTTTAAATGGGCTTGATAAGCACTGCAGTTATTTATATGCTAATTCTTTAAGGTAACACGTCATGCATTACCTGCTGTTCAATAATGTGTAGACTAGGAGGCTTCGACTGCTGGGTGGGGGGAGGAGGGTGTGTGTGTGTGTGTGTATGGGGGGGGGGGGCATTGCACTGCATTGCTCAGTGTCACACTGTGTAACAGATATTATATGGACCTCAGGCAGGCGATGGCAATTCTGTCACAGATTCAGCTTCCTCTCGCTGCATTAATGAGCGAGCAGCTGGATTAGCAGGGTTTGTGAATGGTATGCCTCGTCCTGTATCTGGCACTGTAAGAAGGAGCTTACCAAAGAAACAATTTGGCTGCGATTTTCCATGCCTTTTTGTCAGACAAAACAATGAGCGTAGCCTGTCAGTGCAGTGCAAACTGTGTGGTAATGCAGCACACTATCTCTGGGGAATAGGGCAGTTGATGACTATACTACCAATCTGTATCATTTCATATCATTTTGGAATACATGAATATGTATTCAGATACATTTTTGTTTCTTTAACTACCATATAAATACGTAGCATTACCACAAGTAACAACATTGTAGTTACCAAATGTGTTATGTGGTAACAAACCATTATACATGTTATGGAAGGCAGTCTTACTCAGGAAAGAAATTGCATATGGAATTGAACATGAGTATATGGATATAGGTATGTGAGTTGATAGATTTGGATGGATGGCATTAAATAAATGGGACTGTGGAGGGAAGCATGTACTACACGCTTTGTTTCCTAGAAGTCTCCACACTGCTACAAAGATCATTGTCTTTTCCTCCAGCCAAGCAGAGAAGTGCTGCCATCCGTTTCCGCACGTCAGGGCGTTCTTTACATCTCTTGTGCAGTTTGTCATACAGGGTCCTCTGTTTGAGAGGAGTGAAGTGAGTCTAGACGGAGTGTGTAAACTGCGGAAGAGGGGGGGGGGGGTCCCTGATGGTGTGGCTGACTGTTACTTTGTAGGGATCCTGTAGTCTGTCAAGCCACTTAAACAAGGGGACAATCAATCCGCCCAACGTGTTCCTTGCGAATTTCGAAGAGGAGCAGCGTGTGTCCAGAAGAAGAAGAGGAGCGGGGGTGGGGGGGGTGGGGGGGGGGTGGAGTAGGGTGTTAAGGGTAGTTCAAATTAGGGAGACCAAGAAAGATTTAGAGAGATGGAGAGAGCGATTGATAGACAGGCCCGCAGAGTCAAGAGAGAGAGAGACAGATCCCTGTTCTTTCCCTACTTCGTTATCCGCGGTAACCCTCGGAGACGCTCTGCTGTCTGCTGGAAGAGGAGGAGGAGGAGGAGGAGGAAGTGCCGTCGCTCCTCTCCTCGGCATCTAGATGCAATGACAAGAAACATCAGAGAGGGTGAACACCTCCTTCCTAATGAACCCCCGTGTGAGATGAGGGCTCTGTAATCTTCTGCGCCTTGTGACGGGCTGCTATCAATATAGGCAGCAGGGACTGAAGTGCTGCCAATACCTTTAAGGGAAGAGGAGACACAATCAAAGCCTCGTCAACAGTTGGTAGATATCAGGAAAAGCCCTAAACACTTGCTCTCTCACACACACACACGTGCACCCCCCCCCCCCCCACACACACACACACACGCTTCAGTAAAATACATTTTGCAAGACCACTTCCACTATTCGCAACAAAGAAAAATAGTAAAAAGGTTAAAAATAAGTTATACAGTAGCAATCATCACAAGTGAACCCCTTTAAAAGAAGTTATTCTCAAGCTTGTGTTGTGAATGATGTCCGAACACTGCTGGTAAGATCTACACTGGGGTTTTAGAGGGTTGGTACAGAAGCAGCCCTCTAAGGGGAATAACTGCATAAACCTTTTTTGTTAAAATATTTGTACTGCCCCCCCCCCCACCTCAATCCTTCTCAACTCCTCCCACCTCCCTTGCCCCAAAACGACAAAATAAACAAACAGCATTTGCATTCAAAAAGCATTCATGTCTCTGTAGATAGTGACACAATTTTTTTTTTCTGGAGACTTACCGAAAAACGAGTTCTGGTCATGGCGCACCATTTAAACCTATTAGGATAATCATTACTAGTTCCGCAACTCACCAAGGGGCTGACAGAAGGGAAAAACAAAACTGGGCTTTCACATAGATCAAAGAATAAAACAATAGCATGTCCTGAAGGCTGCTTTTGACGTACGCTGTATTGCCAGGCTCAATGCAGAGCATATAATTCCCTTGGTAGATGAACACCATGTGATACAGAACACCCCCTCAGACTGACAGCCAATAAAACACACTCCAGTGGGTGGCAGCTGCGAGATGGCTGCTCTTCAATCCCATCTCGCTGTGATTATACAATAACAGACTTTAAGTACACAACACTAGTGGAAAATCCAGTAGGAAATGAACACACACATAAAATATTGTCCTGTTTACTTACTTATTGAATGATGCATATAGTGAACATATCTGAATTGTCAAATGGATGACAGCAGGAAGCGGCTAGCAGGAGTGAAGTGTGCACACAGAGAGAGTGGCATTTCAGTGAATGTCATCGACTGTGTTTTGACCAGCGGTGCTAGTGAGCAGAGGTTGATGTTGTTCCTGAGTCATGCATTAATTATACGCCATCATCACGGTTGGAGAATGTCATCCTGTCGTCAGTATCTCTACTATTATCGGACCATCAGCCAGCTGTCGGGCTTGTATTCGCAGATTGGAATCTCGCATGACGCAGATCGTCTTTAATTCTGCAAGATTTACAGTGGCTACTGAAACGTGTCAATGCGTGTAAATACTGTATGTAGGAGCTGAATGGTCTGTTGCAGCCATCTTGTATTTCCTGGAGGTGTCTGGATAGCGAGAGGTGAGGATGAAGGCTGTGTTCCCACCTGATTCACTTTGGTACTCCTTTTCTACCAGCTTTATGAATTGTAAGAAATGATCTCTCCTGCCCCCTCTGAAAATATATTGACCCTGCAGTTCATAAAGGAAAACTACAAGACATATTACAACGGACAATATCTTCACTTTTACTTTTCCATCTTATTGTGGGTCAGTGTGAGGTCATTGCTTCTAAAATGCGGCATGGAGCTCTAGAGAGAAGCACCCAAGAAAAGAAACACTGTAATTGTATTACCAGTCAGATGTAAACTGAGAGTGGGAGTGCGATGTCAGAATCAAAATAATTTACTGCCAGTAGAGACTTTGGACCGAAAATTTACTAATTTGGTCCAGCGCACTATCATTTCACAGAACTGCATGAGAAACAGACCCAGATGGCTTGTTTTTCTACCACTCCCCACTCTGAATCAGGATTACGTTTTGGACTTCACCATTTATCTTATTGCTATTTGGATCTATTATGTTGGTTTTTTTCTTTATTGTGTTAGATATAGCTTTGATTTTGACCAGGATATGAATCTCTCTTCACAGTCTGTTAGTCTTTATCTTTGGCCAACAGTACTAAATGTTATCTTTCCCCTGTCTTGGCTCTATCTCTGCCTGAATGTCTTCGTGTTGCCTGATCCAGTTGATGCCAGGTTAGGTTATCATTGGCATCGGGGTATTTGACCTGTCCCTTTGCCCTCAGCCCAGAGTCCCACCAAAGCCATTACTCTCCCTGTCATCTGATTAAGCATGTCCATTGATTCTCAGAGGAAATTAGTCAAGTAGAACATCACCTGACATGGGGTCTCATTTATAAAACCGTGCGTACGCACACCTGTAAGCAATGTTCCCTTTATAAATCACAGACTACCCACAAGTGTGCGTACGTGAATCTGCATTTTACCCCGCCCTAAACACGCCCATTTTTGACCATAAATAGTCAATGCAAAGCACCTCATGAATGACCATGCGATTGTTCTTTACGGTGAATCATGGCGCATGACAACTTCTCAGACACTGTTAGCCTATTGGCGGAGGCCCGAAAACCACATAATTTGGTGGCCGGTGGATCACCAATAAAAAAAACAGTGCGAGTGGCGTCAACTGTGCCAGTGATACCGCGAGTCGAGATACAATTTGAAAACGAAAGCGTTTTGTTATTGCTCTACAGTAGTCTATTGAAGTCTGGACTGCGCGGAAGCTTAGCGACTGTATTTCCAGTTTTTGACATATGATGATATATGCACAGTATTAAAGAAATATATTTAGTTATACAATGTGTTCTGCAGTTATCTAAAGGTAGGATATGTGATGTTATCCTGTATTCCATGCAGTCGGGCTCGGGCATCTCCCCCTCCTACATCCCGTAGTGGACAATCTGATGGTGAGACATACAGCGCTGAATTTTGATTTAAAATTTGAGTTGGATTGTACAAGGTGTTTATGGAACAATTATCACTCAGTACAAGCGCAAATAACACTGCTGGATTTAATCTTCATGATAATGATGAAATCGAGTGGAAAAAAACGTGTGTGAGGAAAACAAAATATATAAATATTACGAGTAATGTTCTTCCCACATTCACTTTCTGCAGTCTGACTACAGTACGGTCATCTGCGTCGCCAATTCCAACTGTTTCCAAAATGTGCGTAGGCCTACGGGAGGGTCAGAGTTTGCGTGGAGGACCGCACATTCCCCCGTCAAGTTTGTTTTTTTATAAATCACAACCTTTGCGTGGAAAGTGGCGTACGCACATTTTCAGCCCCGTTTTGTGCATACGCAAGCTTTATAAATGAGACCCCAGGGCCTACCTGCCAGAAGAAAGAAAGAGAGAGAGAGAGATAGAGATAGAGGAAGGCGGGGAGGAAGAGATAGAGAAAGACAGAAAGAGAGATAAAAGGCAGGATATCAAATCAAATCAAATTTATTTGTATAGCCCTTTTTACACGCAAGCATGTCACAGAGGGCTTCACATATGCCCATAGAACTGCCCCTCAACCAACCTAAACCCTCAAGGAAGACAAGGAAAAACTCCCAAAAAACTCTCAACAGGAGAAAAAAATGGAAGAAACCTTGGGAGGAGCAATTCAGAGAGGGATCCCCTCCTCCAGAGACGGTTGGTGAGAGAGAGGAGCAGAACACAGGCTAAACATAGTCATACAGTGTCGATGGGTTTTTAAAACACCAAAATCCATTGTTAAACTTTATAGATGTAGGACAGGACCGGGAGACTCGCGACCAAGTCCAGCGTTGGCTGACCGACGACCAGGCAGGTGCTGACAACTCAAACCCCCCACACCACAAGGGATGTGTGTGGGGGGGGACAGAGAGAGGAGAGCAGGTATTAGAGAATGCCAGGAGCAGCTAACAGTTACAGTCATAATAGAATGAGATCCCCACCGGTCAAGTGTGGACTGGTGCAGCAATTTAACAGAGCAAAAAAGGGGAATTTGATGCAACCCCACACACCAAGACAGCGACAGCCCCCCTCATTTGGAACATGAAATCTGTTCCAGGGGAAGAGAACTCTAAGATAAGTTATACTTATAGAATAAGGATGGAAACAACCCGTCCCCCGTTGCCTCCAACTAGTAACATACTTACCTTTAACAGTCGTATAATTGACTAAACAATAACCTTTTTAACCAAATTTTAAATGTCGAAACAGTATCAGACTCCTTAATTGAGACGGGTAATTTGTTCCAGAGAAGAGGTGCTCTATATGAGAACGCCCTACCTCCAGCTGTTTTTTTCTTAATTTTGAGAACCACCAGATAGCCGGCATCTTGAGATCTAAGTGTCCTTGCGGGGCAATAGGGTGCAAGGAGACTGGAGAGGTACAGTGGTGCCAATCCATGCAGAGATTTGTAGGTTAGTAGTAGAACTTTGAAGTCAGCTCTGGCTTGGATAGGGAGCCAGTGTAGAGAGACAAGAGTAGATGTTGTGTGATCAAACTTTCTTGTTCTGGTCAATAGTCTAGCAGCAGCATTTTTCACCCGCTGTAAATTTTTTAGGTGGGTAATTGGGAGGCCAGAGAACAACACATTGCAATAGTCCAATCGGGACGTAACAAATGCATGTATTAGTTTTTCGGCATCATCCTTTGAGAGAAATTTTCGTATTTTGGCAATATTACGTAGATGGAAAAATGCAGTTCTGGTAATTTGCTTAATATGGTACTCAAACGAAAGGTCTGGGTCCATTGTGACTCCTAAATGTTTTACTAGCTGGCTTTGAGAGACTTTGACGCCGTCTAGGTCTAAGGTCAGATTGGAAAAATTATTTCTATATTTTTTAGGACCGAAAATTTGAACCTTTATCCGGATATACTTTTTTTTTGCTTTGTTGAGAAAACCCACAGGCCTTGTCAGTGGGGGAAGGGGGGGATGGAGGTTGACACACTCACACACACACAGCCCCGGGCCATGTTATTGCTTCATACACAGGGAGGAAAATCGAAAGCATGTGTATTATACTACATGTGGGAGAAAGAAACATATTCCATAAATGTCATTTAGATAGGCGGTATTTCATGTGCTGCAGAGCCCATTAATGTGTTTGGAGATAAGCAGCACCAGCTATAGCCGTAATTTTTCGATTCAGTTTGCCATGCTTCGATTACTTGATCGTAATACTCCAAAGAAAGTGAGAGAAAGGGCTTGTTTGTGCTGCGGGTGGACAGCGGTGTGCTGTGTGTGGGTGAGAGCAAGCTGAGCGGACAGAGAACATCAGCAGAGGAAGAGACAGGAACTACTCTGGTAGGTGTAGGGCTCTGCTGGCTGTGTTTTTGGCCTGTCTGAAAGGTCTCCAGCAGGAGGCTGGATCTGAAACAGCATGGGGACGGGAGGAGGGTTCGGGGGCACAGAGCAGGGTGAGAACCTGGCTAGCAGCACGAGGGCACTGCCTGTGCCAGGGCCAATCTACCCAGCACACACAGAGCTGCTCACTGCCAGAGGTGAACTTGCCGACTGGCAGGAAGTGCAATACTCGGCTGCAATGCAAAAGGCTCTACTCACACCCAAGAGCAAGGAGCAGTCTGTCACACATGAAGCATGGTGGGGGAATTGCCAAGGTGGCACACACAACAATGGTCTGTCACAAAGGTGGGATATCAAGCTGGCACCGAGCTTGTTAGGGCGGAGATCCCAGTATGGAAATGCCAACCTGGCACTGAGGCCTCATATGCTGTCCCTAGATGAGCATTCTGTTTAGGCTGGCAGGTGTGGCACTGTACAGTAACTTACGCGGAGGCATCCGGGGCCATGTCAGACATCTAATAATCCTACTTCAAAGGATCCCTTAAAAAAACATATTTGGAACAACAAAAAACCTGTATAAATGTAGTTGCAAAGCGAGCTTACACCTACTGTACTTGTAGTGAAATTTAACGCACATACTACAATCTTTCACTTCGAGTTTGTGTGCAGTTTTCTGGGTTATGGTTAGTCCTCTGTGACGGTGCTTGTTAAAACATTGGAGTCCACATGGGTGTTCTAGAATGTCCGATGGGACACAAGGGGATTTTAGAAGTTAATGAATTACAAAGGAGAGTACTAGACTGTCAGAGAAAACGCAAAACATGTCATGGGTCCTATGATCATGGTGGACACAACCTAAAACATCATGGAGGACCTTGTGGTATTGTAGACTGTCATGAAACACAGAAAGGGGTTTTAGATTCATACATTAATCTGAATCTTCCCCATATGACATGGTTTTCTATTTTTATTTTTAATACAGCTCTCAAAAATCAGTTTTCAAATGAGTCAGTCAATATATTAATCTTAGTATCTTCAGTAAATTAATCTCTGAGTGGCAGCTTCTGTCAGGACATGAAACAGTTTTCCTTCAAAAGATCTTTTCAGTTGAGATTGTAGGACTGTCAAATAAGCAGATTCTATAGCACTTAACTTTAAAAAGATGACTATTTGCTGACTGAAAACTGTCTCATAAATTATCCCACTTCCATCCCTTAACACCCACTCTCATCATTAGCACTCTGACAGATGTGCTTGAAATCACTGTTATAAGATTAATGGCGATTTGATGGAATATAACCATTTTCTCTAACGAGATTATTATCATTATTCAATTAAATATAATTGTATAAAGCAATGACGAACGAATGGGTAATTAATCAGTCTCTGATGAAGGTTTCTTATGAAGGTTCATTCTAGGTGGCCGCAAGCACATACTGGAATTGTAACATACATGTCAAATAGGAACAGGTATCATGCCTCAAAACAACACAGAGATCCACATCATAGATGGATTACACTGTAGAACCTATGCAGAACCATAATATAGTGCTATTTACAGTTTTTCTCGATTGCTAACACACAAAAATAGTATGTGTAAGCTATCCCCACAAAACCATTTTGCCAAATCCCAGCAGAAAGACCATGTACCCCAATCTTTAAACACAATTTACCCTTTTTGACACATTTCTCAGGTTCATTCACACTTCTTTGCAAAAGTCTAAACACACCTCTTACTTTAAGACACAATTATCACCATTATGTCATTCAGAAAACACTGCCATTTGATAGGTAAACCCAAAACAGCGCAATTCAAACACCCTTACCAACCAATTATCCATGTGTAAGCACTAACAAGCAAATATACTCAACAAGCAATCAGGGGTTTGGAATGAATACAAAGGTAAGCTCATCTGTACTTTGAAATCATGGATGAAAATATCAGAAGAAAAGGAATAATTGTCCAAATGAGAGGAGGTGGACAAGGGAGAGGAAGAGGCAGAGGAAGAGGAAGAAGAACAACAATCTCAAATGAGATCCATGCCACACTATGACAGAAATCCCTATGATGATTTGTTTATTTCCTTGTTTTCTTAGCCTTTGTTCCCCAAATTACAATTTACAGCAATACATTTGTGTTGTTGACTAACAGTACTACTATTTGTATACTGTGATTACTACAGTAACAATAGCTCAAAATGCAATTGCTGTATAATAGAAAATAAACAGCCTGTAAGAAGGACAATTGCAGTAATTGTGAGTTTTATGATTTACATCATGTCAAACTCATGAGGTGGAACATATCTAAAATTCAGGGACACGTTATAGTCAATGGTTCTTGAAAACCTTGAAAAGGGTATTCAGACGGTTGAATTTATTTGAGGGCTTTGTGTGTATTTTGAATGCAAAGTTAGGTTTATACGACAGATAATATGGTTTTGACTACAGTGTTTGATTTTGGGTCAAAAGCCAAGGGTTTGGCCAAAACAGTGTAAGTATGAAGATGTGTGTTTAGAGTTTGGAGAAAACACAGTACACATTCAAGAAATGTGTCTTAGCAATTGAGAAAAACTGTATAACATAGCATAACATCTAATAACATGATAAATTACACCCAAGCACCTACTTACATTTAGTCATTTAGCAGACGCTCTTATCCAGAGCGACTTACAGTAAGTACGGGGACATTCCCCCGAGGCAAGTAGGGTGAAGTGCCTTGCCCAAGGACACAACGTCAGTTGGCATGACCGGGAATCGAACTGGCAACCTTTGGATTACTAGCCCGATTCCCTCACCGCTCAGCCAACTGACTCCTTACATCATTTGTATAGCCCCCGTGAGCCCAAGACAAAATATGTGATTGCAGATGTGTTCGGCCACTGAAGGTAGCTGTCATTTCTCCTGAAAGGAGAGTTTCAGTACCAACTACATTTGCCCACTGCATCAAAGCCATGTGGTACACGTGCCCTCTGCTCCGACTTGGACGGGCAGTGCCTGCCTGCCTGCCTGCCAGGCAGGTTGGGAGACGAGTGGGCAGATGTGCTGGAGCCAGGGTGGGCCAAGAGAGAGGAGGGGTTCATCATGGCTATGGAGCAGGGCAGAGTGGTGCAGAGGTTGAATCTGGGCTTGGCAGCTGGCTGTGGGGGACAGGAGGAAGAGAGTCTGCGCCAACTACCAGGAGGAATGACAGATAGAGACTGGGCGCAAGAGAGAGAAAAAACATCCAAAACACCTAACAGCAATATGTGGTTGAGCTTTTATATATACTGTATATATAAATAGTATTACAATGACATCATAGAACACAGTATAGATCAGATCCAATAGGCATATTCATCGTTTTTGTATACCACTGGTTCTGATATGAGTATACAAATTTGGTTGCAATTAATTACAATTTTGTTAGTTTATTTCAAAGGTAAGAGAGTTTTTTTTTTGCTATTTGCTCAGGTCTCAAATGCTTCATGAGATTTAAAAAGTAAGAGTTGTTCTCTTTCTCCCTGGGTCATGCTAAACAGTTCTCTCTCTCCCTCTCTCTTTCTCCCTGGGTCATGCTAAACTGTTCTCTCTCTCTCCCTCTCTCTTTCTCTTTGGGTCATGCTAAACAGTTCTCTCTCTCTCCCTCGCTCTTTCTCCCTGGGTCCTGCTAAACTGTTCTCTCTCTCTCCCTCTCTCTTTCTCCCTGGGTCATACTAAACAGTTCTCTCTCTCTCTCTTTCTCCCTGGGTCATGCTAAACTGTTCTCTCTCTCTTTATCCGTGGGTCATGCTAAACTCAGGCTACCTGTCATTCATACCATCTCTCTCTTTACAAATAGTTGCTATTCAGATCTTGCGTTGCATAAATTCCATGACCAGGGGGGGCGGGTGTGGGTTAGAATATTGCTCCCTCGCTTGCATCTCACAATAAATATTTATGAACACATTTGAATAATGTGCTTTTGTAATTACAAAATGTCATCTGGATCTCTGCAAAACGTATAAAACAGAGAAGTAGCCGGAGGAGGAGCGAGTGGAAACTTGCACAGAGAGGTGGATCTGGAGCAGGTTGTGGGATGCATCCCGGGTCGTGCATGCTTAAGGGAAGCAGCATGCCAATTGTGTGAGCTGAGCCTCCCCACACCTGGGTAACTGTCGATGAAAGAACACTATATCCAGCCTATCAATGATTCACTAGCACCACCCTAAATAATAATGCCTGCGTGCGTGGGCATGGCATCAGTCACAGCCGTGACTGCCATAACTGCAGCTTCCATCCGGCATGGCTTACTTTTTAGCTGTATTAACGTCCCCTCATCTCTGCGCCAACATGCACGCTAAGCCATGAAGGACTTCCTGGTGTGGGCTGTTGGGTTGTTCTTGCCTCTCCATTACAACGGGCACATCTACAGCATGTTTGAAACAGCAAAACACGTATCATCATGCCACACATCGCAGTGGCTCACACTGCATAAATGCCATGGTTGACATATGGTGTTTTTTGGTAGTGGTTTTCATACCCCGTCTCCTACAGAGTAACACATTGCATTGTGTGAAAAGTGGCACATTCCACTGTGCAGCACATGGTTCTTTTTGGAGGGAGACTCAGCGAGAGGACTGCAGGAGAACTGGGACGAGTGAGGAAAGAGGAGACAGGGGTTTTATGATTCTCAAGTGTGTGTGTGAGAGAGAAAGACAAAGAGAGAGAAAGAAAAAGAGAGAATGAGATGGAGAGGCCTGAAAGAAAGATGTCAGAAGGTGATGTTCTCCTGTGTTCGACAGAACACCCTTTTCCTACCGGAGTGACAGAGGAAGTGTAATTTCCTGGAACAAAGAACATTCATTTGAAATAATGGTTCTAGCCCTTGGCTTCTTATAGCTCCAACATGATTGCCCATATAGTTCCAACATGCTGCATGATTGTACATCTCAGGAGAATATTGTTTACTCTGATTGCATATGATGAGGAAGACACTCCTGCATTATTACATTGTAAACTAATGTATTCATGAAGTAAAGGAGCAGGAAGCTATACAAGTTAATGATTTTGGAGGCGGGTGTTGATCAGAGCCCTGACCTGGACTTGGGATAATGAGATGAGAGACACTTTTGGCTTCTGTGCTCCTAAGTGTACACTACCTCGCACAATATAGAGAAAAATAGAATGACTGAAAGAAAGACAGGAAATAAATAAAAATAAATCACTGTGCTCAGATTGTGATTGTGTAAAATAAAATAAACCATGATGTCGCCAGAAATTAGATTCAGTTGTGTGAAGTTGTGAATTTGTTTTAGCATGGAGTACTATTTGATAAGCTGGTTACCTCAAAGACTGGGTTCTTTATTTGATCTTGATTAGGTTTTTTTCATGTTCTGTCACTCACATTTCTCAAAGTTGTTATTCTAAATTAGATGTTAGATCTCAAACCTATTTGAACAATGGGAAACAAGACCCTTGTTTATTGAGCCACAGCAGCAAACATGGCTACTCTTATTGCCCCTTGGGTATCCTATAGAAACTAATCAATGACAAGCCATGCTCAGGTTCAAAAGAAAATGCTTTCTTTGGGTTGATTACCATGTAGATATCACCAAAGGGACAGTGTTCAGTTGGCCAGGCCAGCCAGGGGGGAAACCAACAGGCCGAGTAATGGGACTTGTTCAAAAATTGATGTTGTAATGATTGTTTTTCTTTTCTAACAGGGTTTTCTCCTCATGCAGTGTGTGTATGAATAACAGGAGGAAACTACATATCCTTCATCGAAATGTAAATTACCAGAGGAATAGCTTTGTGTGCCGCAGTGTTTTCCCCCAAAACGGATGTGTGGGGGAAAACACTGCCATGAGGCGTGAACATCTTTTCTGTGAAATGAAAGGACATGTTCGTGTTCTTATTGGTAGGGAGGGGGTGTCAGATCGCCACTCCGACACCAGTCAAGCCTAAAATGAACCCGAGATGCACAGTAACATAACAGAAGGGATTCAGGATGGAGACTTGCTTTAACGCTGTACCATGGCTGTGCATCTGTCTCCATCCACAGGCTTGGCGTGCGGATCAGCTGCTGCGATGATCATTTTGCACAGTTGGACTCATGTCCAACGAGGTATATGAGCCCAGAGGAGATCTGTGTTATGATTAAAGGATAGTCTGATCTGAGGAGACAAACAGCCCTCCGAGTCAAAAGCCAGGCGGGATCAAAATACAAGTTCCCTCTGATCCATATGAGGAACACGCACGATGTTTGCCACAGTGCAGAGAAAGCCGAGTTCTGTGTCCTCGTAAGGATGCAGCTAAATCTGTTTTGTTTTTATTATTGCCCCTCCAGCGAAAAACAATAACGGGGGAAAGGAGGTGAATGAAATCTGATGTTGAATTGACTGAGCAGGTGTTTTTTGGAGACAAAAGCCTGGCATCTCCAGTGGAAAAAGCTAGTCATGAATAAATGCTAATGCAGAGCTGGAAATGTGGTTTGGTCCTGATAAAGTTAATAAAACAAGAGGCAAGGCATTTAAAGGCAAACAGAGAGAGAGGGAGGGAGAGTTGGTTGGCTCATTCCAAGCACGGGTGCAACATCTCAAACAGACATTTGATTTTAATTCCACCAAAACACAATCCATCCATCACCTCCCTGAGCCAAATCAATTTCCAGAGAAAACTATTCAAAAGCAGCGGTAATTCCCCTTTTTAACTTCCTGCAACATTTTTTGCCCAAGCATTTAGAGCCTTGCTCTCCAATCACAACTTATTTTCGTGCGCTTAGAGGTTTGCCAAGCACTTCTAAGCGTGAGTAGAATGATCCTCCATCGCAACCGTGGCAGCAGGGATAATGAAGACAACTGTGGCTAGCTAGGGAGCTAGCAAAACTTGGAGAGGGTGTCTTCATGGCAGGCTTTTTTATTTTCAGCCTTAAAACACTGAACAAAACAGAAATAATCCATACTAGAACCCCACCTTTACTGTTCAACCATAGTCCTTTCTGGTAAACACATTCTGCATGGTAAATGTGACCTACCACAGAACCACCAAGTCTCATTTATGGCTGGTTGTTCTAATCAAGGATTACCAGAATAAGACCTAAGTTATGAAATGGTGTAACTTAATCACATTGATTGCATACAGAGGGCAATTATCAGAACAGCAAGTACAATTATCCCTCTGGAGGTGCAACTTTAGAAGCCTCTAGTGTTAAACACACACACGCATCTCCACAGTCACATAGTTAAAACAGCAGGGAGAGATAACTGTAGAACTGTCATTCCTGAAAATCTTTCTCCTATTTTTTTCTCTCTTTCTCCCTTTCTCTGTCTCATTATCTATCTTACTTCTGCTATCTCTCTCTTTTTTTATTTCTCTCTCGCTCCTTCCTTCCTCTCTCTCACCTTCAACCAGGATCCTTTTATCATGTGTCACTGAGAAGACCAAACACATATCAGTGTCTCTAAAATGACTCACATTCAGTTCCTCGATCTATATCTGATGAGGGAAGGACAGGATGGAGAAATCATATGGAGTTATAGTAATGGAAATTTTGGATTTGAAGACAGGAAGTGCTTGACAGGTATATGAGAGAGAGAGGACACCTTTTATCATGCCAACTCCTGGGAAAGAGATGGGGGAGTGGCGAGGAATCAGTCACACCTTGTCTTTGTAGTTCCTCTGGCACGCATCACTGTTAACACACTTTGGCTTGTTTGCTGTTACCATGGCCACAGACAGCTTTGCAGTTTGGGCTGAAGTCAGGTTTTTATTGTGACATTCACAGTGAACAAGCCACGGATGTCATTTGTGCCAGTTTTATCCATAAACCGTGCACCTAAAGGTGTGCAATACTAAATACTTTGGTAATATATCACATAACATATTTATTATGAGGTAGTATTCATATCTGTGTATATATTTGATGTTTCCATTTCAATCCTTTGCTGCTATAGGACTCTAAGCCATTAATTTGCAGTTGCACATTTGACACAATAGTTCCTTGTTCAGCACTGTCTGAAGTTTTATTAACATGAGCCTGGCTCGTCTTTACTCTCTTCACTCGTCTGTTTTCTCTCTCACTCTTGAAGACACCCCCAGGGCAGCAGAGGATTACATGTATTTAGTGCTCCTCAAAAAGCGTTTACAGTACCATCCCACAGGGGTGAGGGGTGTAGTGGGAGGGGTGGGGATAAAACCAATCCAGACTTCATCAGATATGCAGTATTTACACAAGCTTTACAAAGTCACATATTCACTGCCTAATTTTATTCTGAACAAAATGTGGGTAGCCTGCTTTGTCTGTACCTAAATGATCTGATGGAGATGGAGTAGTGTAGTGTACAACTTGGGCAGGATTTGAACCTGTGTCTCCAAATACTGTGCACGCTGGCTAAACTAAAGCCCTGAGTGTTTTCAGGTCCCTCAAGTGTAGCCTTAATCTCCCACACACTAGGACACTAGTTTGAGACTATCCTGGGCTGATTCCAATACCTGGGAGAGACCGACAAGTGAGAGGGGCTTGAAATTCTACTAATTTGGAAGGTGATTAGTCAGACCAGTTGGATCTCCAGGAAGATATCCAGCAGTACCCCACATTACACTTCTTCTGATCAGAAAGCCCAAGGCACTGTACTAATGAGGGCTGTAAAACCCCTCCTGGTTTTTCCCTGATCCTGATAGCATGGAACATAAGAATTGTAAGTTAGCACACACAACACCTCACACCACCTAGCCAATGGGGAGAGCAGCTTAGAGCGATCTCATTGGAAAACAGTAGTTTGACATGCTGTGTAGGCTCTAATATCTGCACATCTTTTATCTCACATTTGTTAAACATTTATGGCCGTCTTTGTCATCTCACTTTGCGTTTTATAAAACGTATAAACATTGTCGGTCTGTTGCTGCAATATTGAAAATGCACCATACTTGGGGTCTTAACACAGTTCACTTACTTATTCCTGTGGCCATATTTGATACAATATGCCTTTTATTCTGTTTGCGAACCCATGCATGTCTCACTCCCGTCTATGTAAATCCGCGTGGGCCCAACCAAATCCCCCATCAATCATAGTCGTTGTTGGTAGCGACATGGGGGACCATGACATTGGGAATGTATATTAAAGACAGGTTGTAGGGAGTGAAGCGCGACATGGTTCAGGTTATTGTCTTTCAGAGGCTGGAGAGGAGACTCTCTGCAGTCAGGGCACATCAAAACCTGATTATCCATTCCTCTTCTGCATTAGTTGTCATCTTCCATTTGGCTTTCACCTTGTGAGCCTGACGTCTTTTTTCAGCCTGACGAGAGGCTTTCTAAATTGGTGTTCTGAAGGGTCTGCTCTTGAATCTAAATTCCCGTGGCCCCCTTTCTCTCTTCCTTCCTCCTTCCTCTGTTCTCTCAAGGAGGCAGCTATTTCCTCTCATTGAGATCAATTAATCTCGTGTAAATGAACCGACGGGTGTTTTTTGTGTTGTTGAAATGGTTGATTTGTTCCAGTAATCGTCACTTTTACGGGAAGCTGCACATTAGTTAATCTGTGTGTGTGTGTGCGTGTGTGTGTGTACTTATGCATGTATTCAGGTGAGTGCTTCGACCTTCGGTATGGTTTACAAAATATCTTGACACAAATTAACCGATCCTTCACCTAACAGAAAAAGGTTCATTTCCCCTGAAATACTTTCCAAATGTGACTTCAATCTCTGATCATAACTGTTGGTAATGATCAAAATTGCATGATGCACAGGCACATGTCCACACACACACACAGCGCGACACACACAACTGAAGTGTTCGGATGAGTGTTACAGACCACAAGATTCACAGTTACTAGTTTAGTAAAGTTTTACACAGATCCACCTAATGAAGAAATGCACAAATTATATATCCAGTATAATAGCACATTTTCATGTAACATGCAAATTATCTTTACACATCCTGATTGCTTTCAAGCCATTTACAATACTGTATGTGGGGCTAAGGTTAGACCTGTAACATCTGTGGGCTTTCTTGTCTGGGTTAACTCCTCCCTGTATGCCAGGGTGGGTTTCCCTGAGGGTATACCCCAGCAACACTGACAGCCTAGATACAGGATCCGAGAAGCATGGTTTGAGATAAAGTTCCTGGCCTGTAGCTTTTGACAAATAGCCTTCACGCCTTTACACCAGCTATTCTGCTGCAACTATTTCTCAGTGAACAGTGGGCCTGTCAGCAGTATTTACTAATAAGTTGGAACTAACATTGATTGTTCCTGTCCCAAAGGTGACAGAAAAACTGATCACAGAGAAACATATTTGCAGAGGAAAAGTCTTGTTGAGCCTAAACCTAATGACCTGTTTGGACTATTGGACTTGCCTTTTCTCTCACCTCGTTATAGTGAAGAATAAGGCAATGTATAATACGTCCACAGGAGCCAGAGTTGCTTATTTTGGGGTTGTACTTGCATTTGTTTGAGTCAATTTAGAATTTTATTGTGACACTGAAAACATGGGTTTCACCTCAGTGAGTATGTTTTCATGCCCAAGGATATTCTTTAACCTCCAAGATCTCACACAAATATTATTTGTGTGACTACAAGGATGGCTCCTTGGTACTGTACATTTTAGATAGTGTTGTGAAATATTTACATTTACATTTAGTCATTTAGCAGATGCTCTTATCCAGAGCGACTTACAGTAAGTACAGTGACATTCTCCCCGAGGCAAGTAGGGTGAAGTGCCTTGCCCACGGACACAACGTCATTTAGCACGGCCTGGAATTGAACCGGCAACCTTCTGATTAATAGCCCGATTCCCTAACCGCTCCGCCATCTGACCCCCGCAAATATGAATGATATCCCCATAAAATATATATTTAGTTGCTATTCTTCTCATGGCAAGACCACATGTTAAGATAATTTGAATAATCTTAATTAAAAAACCTGTTCACACTGGTGTAGTCACCCATGTCAAGCTCTCAAAATAACTTCTGGTTATCTTTCAACTCAGCAGTCTGCTCTGACAGACAGTCAGCTCTCGACTTCATTCTGTTGTGAACACCCCTCCTGTATTATACATACCTTCCATAGTGTGGTACAGTCCAACGTCTACACCTGCTTTTGATGCTACCTGGCATTTAAGGGAAACCAAAATGGGGCCTTTGCCAATCCATACAGGGCACTAAAATCCACGTACTGCAGGAATGCAATAACCTGCTTGACATCATACCCTATACCCATGCCCCCCAGTGTTTTTAATGGAGATCTAGCCAGGATTCAGGCTTTGTCCGATCCATACAGTGTGCTGAAATCCACTTACAGCAGGATTACAATATATAAGGTGTGTTTTTATCCTGAGGTTGAGTCTTGAATGTTAAGATAGTTATTTCCACATGAATGCCACGTTTCCAGGCATATGGCACACCGGTGTTAGAATGAGCCGTATCCTTGCGGTCTAGATCTGATATAACAATACCCTGACACACCAAAGGCTAGGCCCCCTCTCTGTCACTTCAGGAGTCGATACAGCATGAAATGCTGTTCCGGCTCACTCCCCACCCAAAAGCAGCTCTGAGGTTGGTCTGTAACCAGGAGCTGGTCTACTTTCTATGATGTTTGCTGCGCTGTGATCGAGAGGATGTGCCGATAGCAGAAGGTGCCGTAGATAAAGGAAAAGATGCTGGTCGGCTTCTTCAGAAGCCAGCGCTCAGGCTCCCAGACAGAAGCTCCCAGGCTGGCCAGTGCAAACACAACTAAGCTAGAGGTGGACATGTAAACGAATGGAAGACGAGGCATGTATGCTAAGCAACAGTTTGCTGTACTGTTGGCTTCGCGTGGCATATGCATAGTATATTACTGTTTGATAAAGAGTTAACATTATGAAGTAGCATTGAACAGAAGAAGCTCATGCTATAGGCCCATTGGAACTGCACTGTATCACTGTGGTCCAGCCCGAGTGCTGGTTATTAGCAGGCAAAATGAGAGCTCTGTGTTTTGATAGATGTTGTTGTGAATTTGGGAGCTAGACATGATTCATTAAGAATGCATCCCAGAGGTTCTCTCCCAAGGGAACAATACACTGCTCCTCCCATCTCTGGATTCCTAAACAAGAGGACTGATAACCAGTTGTATCTCACATGTATCCCTCCACCAGGTCGCATTGGACCTCTCACAGGGATAATTGCAGTTGAACACTGGAAATTGAAAATTGTAGGTAGCTGTTGACAGGTCCGATCCTATGTGATATCATATGTGATGTTGTCTACCTGCAGGGCCGGATTAACCATTAGGGCAACTGGGCACTTGCCCAGGGGCACATGACATCTAAGGGGCCCTGGACAATGTCAACTAAAATGTTACATCACGTTATGAACGCAGTCCTAACTTTCCTTAATGTGAGTACTTTATTACAACTCGTTCGATCAAAATGTTATGTTAAAATCACGTCAAAAACAGTGTTTGTGTAGTCTAGTAGTAGCCAGTGCCGCCGCTCCCATAACGCTCACTACGCGCTGTGCATAGGGCACCAACTCCTGAGGGGGCACCAAAAAATAGCCAACTGAAAAATCATCATAGTTATAATACTTATAATACCGATATTATTTTAGTATATAAATATTAGACACGTATATTACAAAACAGGCATAACAAGAGATGTAGCCTATTTAAATGCTCACAAAAAGTTACGATGGTGCCCGCCCCAAAAAACAAAACAAAAAAAAGGCTACACACTCAATTTCCCAAGCTCGCTGTGGGTGCCCTTCCCTCAGTGGGCTGACGAACTTTGACAGTAGGCTAGGTCAACTTTTCTAAAATTGGTTTAAAACGATAACAGGAGTCAGGAGAAGGAAAAACGAAAGAAAGAGACTGCGAGATGGTGCCCGTGCATCACTTTCAAGTTAGTCCGTGTTTAATCATTGTTAAAAACGGGAAATGTGCTGCTAATTTAATGGTTAGCCTATGCATACACCTCAAACTTGCTGACGTTATTGCTAATGTTAGCACACTCAAATATGTTAACTTAGTTAGGTGCAAGCTAGATTGAGATTTTACTGTTAAACATTATCTATGCATTTTACAAGTAACTGCGCCAGCTAGCTGTTACTTTCTTACCTACTGTCTGCCAATATTTTACCAATTGAAAAACGGCTTGTAAAATGTTTATTTTACATAAAGCTCAAAAAACTATTTTGCGCTCAAATAAAGGCCCTTAATCCGGCCCTGTCTACCTGTAATATTCATGATAAACATATCGTCCAAGTACAGGGATTGATTGTAAATGGAGATGCACTGTATAGTAACTGAAATTATTAAGCAGACGCTTTCATCTAAAGTTATGTAGAAAAGTACATATAGTAAATTTAGCAGGCAATGCCTGATGACCATCAGCAAATGACATCAATTATATACTTGACTCCCACTGGCTAATCACAATATACACATGTAAGACATATAAATGCCATTCCAGTATTTTTAATATTGGTTCCTTCTCCATCTCCTCTTATATTATTGAGCTCTTTCTGTTATTCAGGCAAAAGCTGCATGATGCCCAGCTACCACCGCAGGACTCATCCACCACACCCCGAGTTTTCCGCTAGAATCCCTCTCATTCATTCATGTTCATGTGGTCTTAGAACTTGTTAAGTCTGCATACAGTAGCACCAGAGTAATACATTGATTTATTAGAGAAAACTCTACTTCTGTAGTTCTGGCCAGTAGACAAATTAAAAGCAGTCCTAAAAAAGAATGTTCTTTCAGTTGCCCACATTTAGAAGAGCTGTCTCTCAGCGTCTCTTGACCCTGCCTGACACACTTTCTCTCTTTTCAAGATTTTGAAGCACTCCAATCATTAATGATGCATAATTACCTTGGAGTGTGGGAGGTGAGAGATGATTCATTCGCGGATGGTGCTGTTGAAATGTTTCACGGCAATTTTGTTGTACAAGGCTGACCCAATGTCACTCTGCCAATGCCTCTGGAACCCATCCCTGACCCTTCAGCCAAGGAAGGCAAGACTGATTGACTCTCGACCTGTTTTTCTGCCCATAAAAACTAGCCAAGCTCTAAATGCTATTGTTCCTGCTGACCATTCATGGGTGAGAATGTTAAAAGAAATACATTTGGCTGAAACTATGGTTACTTTGGAGAACAATAGCCAAATCGGTGTATTTTCTTAAAGGAATATGATTGAAGCAATTACTTCTTTTTTGAATGACTACTCACAAGTTTTTTAGTCAGGTGCCTGCCATTTCAAATTGCTTATAAAGATGATAGTCAGTGGCCGAACTTAAACAGGTTCCAGCGATCAAGTAGTAGGAATATTTTCACAAAATCATTTGTATTGCATTTATTTGTATTAGCTAGGTGTGTTCATACCTATGTTAAACTTGAACATGAGCTATAGCATGTTTCATCACTTGTCAGCTCTTGCTAGCTCAATAACTCCACAGAGAGCGGAATGTATCGTGGCAAGACAGTGTGATTAATCGTGCACAGTGAAATCTGCCCCACAGGTGAAGGTAATGGGCCTGTCTTTCAGCTGACAGAAATTGTAGGCCACTGTATTGCAGTCTGTGACCAGCCAGGCTGGAATATGTACCGTTAAATGTATGCTCTGTCTGCTTTAATGATTATTTTAATGATAAAAAAGGGCCTAGAAGGACTTTTCATCTGACTTAATTCAGAAATGCTAATTTAGCCTTAAACATACCCGTTAAGGAGCATTAGTTATAATCAAAGGTTCCCCCTTATCTTACCCTAATGTGTAGCTAGCTAGGCCCTGTTCAACAGGATCATGTTGTGAATCATTTCCTCATAAAAAAAAGTCAGCCTTCGCTGCCTGGGATGGTTCGGAATGTCCTTGTTGCTTTTGGCGGGATAATCACGTTGATTTTTAATTGCACACCAGACTACAAGGTGATTTGACAGATCATTGATGTTCTTGCAGGGACCTGAGCTTTTATAGACCTCAACAGCAATATCTGAAACTAATTATGCCGCAAATGCAGAGAGTGCCTGTCAAGGACGGCTGTCGTTGTCCTTACCGCTGCTCCGGAATGATAAATCAGCTTGAGTGAGAAAGTTTTGTGTCCGTAGTAATTAGACAATTTCCAAGGTACGTGCACTGATGAAAACCTTTTTGAGACGAACAAAGAAAACAGTGTTTTAGAACCATATAGCACTGTGAACTTGTGTTAGGGGAGTCAGATGGCTGAGCGGTTAGGGAATCGGGCTAGTAATCAGAAGGTTGCTGGTTTGATTCCTGGCTGTGAAAACCAAATGACGTTGTGTCCTTGGGCAAGGCACTTCACCCTACTTGCTTCGGGGGAATTGTCCTGTACTTAATGTACTGTAAGTCGCTCTGGATAAGAGCGTCTGCTAAATTACTAAATGTAAATGTGTTGCCCGTGTTACGTCTGATTGTTTGTTTCTTCTCTTTCAGGTAAGTTTTTCTTTACACAACTCTGAGAGGACCGAGAAAGAGAAAAAGTGAGAGAGAGATAGAGAGGAGGAATGAACCTCATCAAATCCCCTTCAGAACCATTAGTGAGCCAAATCAGTTTTCCCATGGTGACATGGTGACTTCCCTCAACTCACCAGCCTCTCTATGGTATTGAGCATGTTTCACAAAATGTAACAAAAATCTTTAGTCGGAAAATATAAATATAACACAAACATAATATATTGCTTGGCCTGAGATATATATTATACCCACAAAAAGAGCCTTTAGTACTGTATGTCTCCATCATACACATGTAGGACCTTGAGTACTATTAGTGTAATGGGGAACTCCAAGGCGGCATTAAGTCAGTTGACACATATTATTTTACGTATATCTAATCAACCCATATTTAAGACCAAAAACTCACATTCTCATTTGACACTGCTGTCTTTATGCGTTGCTTCCTCCACCTCACCATCCACCTTTGGTTACGTCTGTCAGGGAGGAATCATGGATATATAAGCTTTGTGTGTGATGTTTGGTTTCTCGGTCAGAGAACCTTTGTGAAGCAGAACCACCGACAATATGTGTACTCAGTCAAAACCGATGACACTAAACTGCTACCTGAGTCTTCCTGAGTGAACCACAGTGAACATTCTACTGTCTTACGGATGCGTTGTTATCTCTGGCTTGGCCTGAGTTTGTTTAAATGTTATGGGTGGCCTCGTTTTTAATGTCACCCTGTTGCAGAATAAGTAAGCTAATGGTGCTTCCATGTGTCTGACTCTTTAATAGCTTCTAGGTTACAAGCTAGGCAGCTGTGTTAACTGACTGTACATAAGGTTAATGTATAATATAAAAGCCCTGAGGCTAAGGGAGATGGACATATGTTTTCATGAAAAAAGCCTACAGCAGTATCATCTGTTTGTGCATGCTTTCATTGGTTTGTGCTTTAGACTTGTGAGTGTGTGCTTGTGTGAGAGAGAGCGTATATAGCATATACATACATCCATGCATGTGTGTGGTTTAGTATGTGTTTATGTAGGTGTGAGTGTGTATTTGCGGGTAGACCTTTTGTGTGGCAGACCCTAGAGTACCCTCCAGTAGTTGGTGATGTGAACAGTAATCTGTACTTGCTGTTTGAGTTGTCCTCTCCCAGTGATACATGGCGGCCCAGGCAGAAAGACGTTCCAGCTGACTAACTCAGATAAGCAGCCGGAGAGACAGCCCGCCGCTGGCCTTATCTCACCCCTGAAGGATCCTGTTCATCTTCTGTTTTAAACGCCTCCTTTATTCTTTTTTTTCTTTTCTATTCTTTGCTTTCCAACGTGCTGGCCAATCGAACTGCTCAATCTAATTTCCCATTAAGAAAATCAAAGAATACAGCTCTCGCATTTCAATTTATGTGTCCCTCTGTGGTACTCGAAGGGTCAAGCTTTGGTCAGAGAGGCACTGTACAGCCGTCAGTGCCAATGTAACACGGATATGCAGAGAGCGGCTCTGTGCATGAGGAACCAGAGCCTGTTACACAGCTTAACAGTTTCCGTTTTCCAGGCTTCTAGAATGTTTTAACTGAATCAAAGTCTCCAAAATATGAATGGTATATTGAATTGGGATGCTTGGAACTTTGGAAAAGTCCATTGCAGCTACAGTATTAGTAGAATTTCAGTAAAATATTGACAACTGTTGATGGTAAATGTGTAAAATGATTGATTTCATGCTACCTTATCATTGAGAGGAGCTGCTCTCACAGTTATATTCCTTTTTTTTCAGTCAAGATGAACAAGAGAATAACCTTGAGGCTACAGCAGGTAGAATAGTGTAGATAAGACTGGGGTCGGGCCCTCAATCTTTAGGATAGCCCAAGAAGGACTCATTACTTACTTATTATAATTAGTTGTGGGTTAGAGTAAAGTGTCTTGTGGTGCTGGTAATGTCAAAGGAGGAGTATCGGGATATTGTACTATACAGTACCAGTGGGACTTTAACTAGATTGGGTCTGGGTGAATGAGAGAGAGAGAGACACAGGTCTCAGCTCTGGATGCTTAGAGTCCATTTTTACATAATATGTCATGTAGAAATATGCTTCACTACTAGACAGAAAGGCATTGTAATACATGGAGAGCAGAAAGAAAAAGAGTGAAAGGATGTGTGAGGAGAAGTGAGAGAGCAGCTGAGAGAGAGAGAGAAAGAGAGAGAGTAAAAGAAGGAAACTGAGAAAGGGTGGGATTGAGCAGTAGAGGCAGAGAATGTCAAAGCACTGAATGTGTCTCGGAGACGTGATTGAAGTTAGTCATTGGGTATCCAGTGGAAATCGTTCCTCCCAATAAAAGCTGTGTGTGCCCCTTTTGGTCCCCCACCGTACGTGTCAGAGCACGGGCGTCATGACAGCAATGGCAATGACAGATCACAAGCGATCAAGTCGCGTTGCAAGAGTTTCTGAGGTCAGCATTTGCGTGAACGAGCAATGAGAGAGACTTGTCCTCCTTAGCGCTTCATGTTGGCTGTCCCAACATGGAGGTCAGTGAGCCCTTTTGGTAATTTAGTCAGGATGATTGACAATCTGATGCACAGGAACAAAAAACTATTCGTTTTGTTTTATGTTTTAATTTGTTGTTTTATAACAAATAGTCTTGGTGCACAGTACTGCCAACAATCCCATAGTTCACATTGTATCCCTCCCACTGTCTCTATTGGTGTGAATGAGGATATTTTAAGCATTTTACCAAACACGCAAACAAATGTGAGGTATCTTCTGATTATTCATCATTGCGAGTATGTGATTAAGATGCCAATGATAAAAACCGAATGGAACCTATGTGTGGTAGTGAATCCATGATCAACTTTCAGCATAACCAGACATGTGACAGCTGTCCTGTCCATAAACATTTCTATCCAGAACCAAATGGCCAGCAGCAAGAAATAAGTCCACCCTGATGGCTGCAGGGTCTGATTGGAGGGGGACTAACTGGCAAAAGCTTTTCTCCCTGAGCCATTAAGTACATTCAGATAGGCAGTACTGGACTCTAGTCTCATGCAGCACCATACTCTGCTTGTCTAGGTGCATGTGCAAGCTCCCGACACTTGACATGTTTTACTTGCCCCGTGTTGTGATGTGTGTGTTTGTTTCATCTTAAACTGTATATTGCATTCAAATGTTTGTGTGTGTGTGTTTTGTCAAAGATGTGTATCATCCAGTGTGTATCAACGGTGAACTGGATTATTAGGGTTCTCAAATGGGAGACTGCCTGGGCTCGCTTTTGCACTAAAGCCAGATCATACTCATGTTACCCAGCCAGGACAGAAAGAGGAGGGAAGAACAGGAGGACAGGAGAAGAGAACATGGTCAAATAAAGACAGAGTACAGGAAAAGAAAAGGCGGATGATTTTACAGTTTCATTGATAATCCCAGAAAAACATATCCATCATTGTCGTCTACAGTACGAGAACAGACACAACAGGCCTGTGTCATAAAATATTCAAAGATATTAGCCAACGAGGTGAACTTATCTGCGCCGGGAATGACAGCAGTATTATTACAGAGCTATATCTGAGCTAGGCATGGCCTGCTTTCCACTATGAGAGAAACTATTATATTCAGATTGCAATTGACAGGGGAATCAGATCAAAAGGCCTCGGAGATGGAAGGATACAAACCTGATCTATTTTTTTCTCTGGTTGTGAAGAATAGCTGTCTAGGGCCCATATCAGTTTGAGATGAAAATCTATCATATGTGCTTCATATTGCTTTCCATTTGCCAGTTCTTAAGTTAAAGGAGGATTAACACAGTACTGCGGCAGACCGTGTGTGTGCGCATGTGTGTGTGTGCGTATGACTGCTTTTTTGTCTTTCTGTGGAGTGCATGAGCAGGATTGATAAGAGGCAACAATGTTAAGCACCGTGTAAAAATCTATGTGTGACACATTATGCGCAATGTTGAATCAAATGATCATTCAAACTGTGAAAGTAGAATTGAGCACCAGCCTGAGGACAGTAAGACTCCATTTTAGAAAAGGTGCTACCTCAAGAAAGCTTGTCACTAAACCTCTGCATGCTCAGACTCATAGGAAGAGAGTGGGTCTTGATCTGTCTGCAAGATCATCAAGCGTTAAGACAATCCCTCAGATCCCTTTTTTTTTTTCTTTTTTTTTTTTAAAGGTACAATGTTGTCAGCTTGAAATGCAAATCAAACACGTTATTTGAAATTGAAGCTGTACTGTAGCTGAATATAGCTATCATAATGCCAAATTTGTCTTGAGTTCACAGTAACACAGTAGGTTGAGTAGATCTATTCACCCTCACATAAGTGGAAATGTTCTATTTCCATGAATTGATGCACCAAGAGCTCAATGTCAAATACAGTCTAGTACTTTTTAATGTTTGCAAACATGGAGGACATGCTTGGTACCAATCTCTATGTGTGCCTCTCAAAGTAACCATGGTTCCAACAGTCCTTAACACACGCCTTGTTTACTTTACCATGTCTACACGTGTCATCTCGCTAAAACCATACCAAAAATCGTACTTTAGATGTTAATGGATGTTTTCCTGTTTGTCTCCTGTGATTCTCTTTCACAAGTCAATCACATCAACAGTGGTCTCCTTGCCAGGAGGTCACAACATTAGTAGCAGAAGACGGTAAAAAACGTTGTCAAAAGTAGAAAGTTGTGAACCTGTAATCTGTCCTCAGAGCAAGAGCTCAGCCACCAAGCACGTGACAGTGGTAAAAAAAGACAGGCACATCCTCTCCCCTCTAATCTACAGTATTTATTATTTAACACATGACTTTGTCTGTGCCCTGTCTCTGTGGGACAGAGTGCTCCTTCTAAGCATGTGTGGCTTCTCTCCCACATTCATGAACACATTAATGCCTGCAGTCAGTCAGTGCCTCGCTTATGTAATTAAACTCTGCATCCAGCCAGCAGAGTGGATATGAAAGAAACTCACTAATGGAGTTCATCCTTGAGAATTGTACAGTATATATATTTTTTAAAGCGAACTCAGAAGGCAGATGGACATGACAGGGATTTATTGTGTCACCATGGCTTTATCTAGCTCAGAGTGGCTGACTTGTGAGATTACAGATAGCCATGCAGAACTCTAGAACCTTTTTTCTGTTCTGAAGGAGATAGCCAGTCCACCAATTACCTTGGGTATGGGGCATGAGAGGCTACCTGGGGGGCAGACTACTCAAGAGACAAGGGTCTTGGGAGAAAATTACTGCAGGAATTACACAGGTGAGGCTCTTTGGGCTTTGATAGGTCCACTCATCCTATGAACTCTTGGCCCTCAACTGTGATTGGACCACAGGCTGGCAGGCAGTCACTAAACATGACCATCAGATACACTTGCTAAGATATGTACACTGATCCAACTCAAGGGCTTTTTAAAGCTGTGGTCTAAATTACATTTCATATTTCTTATGTAACTGGGAGTCTGTAAATTATATTTGAAATGTTCACAACAGTAGCTGGATGTAAAAAGACACAATGTGTTAACTACTGTATGTTTACAGCAGTTTTGTTGATGGAAACAAATGTTGAGGAGTTTGACTTAATTTACACTCCAAAGTATAGAAAAGTGAACTTTTGTCCTTTACTCCTGTTGGATCAAATACTATTCTGGCAGGGAGCTCAAAGGATAGAGAGGAGATGCAATGAGATGCTGTCTCCCTCAATCTCTTTCTCTCAGTATTTCTTTGTCTTTTATTCTATTTCCACCTCTCTCTTTCTCCTCTCTCTCTCTCTCTCTCTCTCTCTCTCTCTCTCTCTCTCTCTCTCTCTCTCTCTCTCTCTCTCTCTCTCTCTCTCTCTCTCTCTCTCTCTCTCTCTCTATCCATCTTCCCGGTCTCTCTGTTCTCTGGCTAGGCATGGTTGGTTGCACTGCTGAATGAGAGAGTGGTAGTGTAGAAAGTTATGTGAGAGCCCAAGAGGCAGTAGTGCTTCATATCAGACTTGTCTGTCTCTCTTCTGTCGCCTGGCTAATACAGTAGCCCTTTCACGACTGAGAGCTTCTCAGAACAGCTGGTGGAACTGGAGGCTTCCCTTTTCTCCCACAATTTTAAGAGAATATATAATAAATCAATATGGGTTATGCTGTATCTTGACAGCATTTAGTATTTGAATAATATGAAGAGAAAAGTGGACTCACCAGGTTTAACTCTGTAGATTGAAGAAACAGAGCATACAAACAGGTTTTAGGCAGAGTTCTAAATCCTCTCTGCTAACCTTGATTGCAAGGGGACTGCATGTCAGTTAGTCTGTTTTGGAACTAGATTTACCATTCGACACAGAATACAGTTTAACTGACCCAACCTTGACCAATCAGCACCAATAAACATTAGCAACACATTCCCAAACTTTTTGTGTGTGACGGGGTTGTCTTGCACCTCCTGAAAGGTGTCAAGTCACATATGAAAATAAAATAGTAGGCAGACATCATGACTGCACCCTTACTTACTCCAGTCCTCAGTCTGTCAGAAGGTGAACGTTTGTCTCTTGTTGTTTTCCCTCATTATGACAGGCCTAACACAAAGTCAGTTTCACAGACGTAGCATGATTACCTGGACCCATCTCTAGTGTGTCTGTGTGTGTTTGTGAGAAAGCCAATTTCACAAGGGGATGCAGTGATTAGTGCCTGGGCTCACCTTGCGTATCAAACAGGTGGGGGGCTTTGTGTAATCCTGTGCCCCCCCACTCCCCACCCTCCTCAGCTCAACATACCCAGCTCCCCAGAGTCCTGGCTCCTTCTCCCCGAGAGCTCTTTGATCACCTGACAGCCAGTGGAGGGAAACAGACGTGTGTGTGTGTGTGTGTGTGTGTCGGCGTACTGTTGTGTGTTCATACTGTAAGTCCTTCACTAGACAAGCAACAACCAAGCACAGAAGCAACTGACACTTTACACCACTTTGTCTCCATATGTTTTATTTACGACAACTAAGACCCAATTATGTCACCACTACCTCCTTCTAACAGATCAAAAATGTCCCAAGCTTTCTCTTTGCTCTGCTACAGAAAAAAAAATTGCAGGTAATACAGCCTTGTTCTTCATCAACCTCCCCCCCAGTTCCCCCCTCTGACATCTTTTATCTCCCCCATTGACGCCTTCACTGGGGAAAATGCCCCCCCCCCACACACACACACACACGCACTTACCTCCACAAATGTACAGACAGTCAGAAGGGGAAAGGGGGGAATGGGTGAATTTCAGATTAGAATGGCAGCCATTTTGAAGATAAGGACTGTGTAAATATCAGGCCCCTGCTGTTTGGATGAAATGTAAATAGGAAGCGTTGAACATGGTGATGGCCTTGAAAAGGAACGGTAGGTAAGATAGGAATGGTAAAAAAGATAGGTTGGCTTCTGTGAAACCATCTCTATTCAATCCTTTGTACAAACATGCGCTAGTACTGGATGGACTTACTGCGGCCAAATGCAGAAGTTCCGTTGTAAAACATTCCACTAAGTGTTAATGTATGCTATTACAAGGCTGGTAGTTAAATTGGTATGTTGCGTGCTGAAATTTACAATGCATTCATTTCTGGACCTTTTTCAAGGAATGTTGTCTCTCGGGGATGTACTCTAGGGCTTATGGTGGGACCCTTGTTGATGACAGTATTTATTTTCCTGTCGGACAATCTATCTTTTTTATCTTAACCATGTTGCAGCACCTCAGGTTATATTTATTTCACCGAAATGTGTTTTGTGACATTTAGATTGTCACCCAGGATAGCACCTTTAACATTTTTTTTTATAATTCTCCATTTGCTTACCAAACACCCTGAAATGAAGTTTCTCTAACCCCTCCCCTTCCTTCTTCTTCCATCCCTCTACCCCCCCAAGAAATCCCATTAGTGGTGGAAGATAATGACTTGTGAACTCATGTGGAACCTCCATTTTATGAAACTGTGCAATGTAGCATGGTGCAGCCATTACTATGCAATGTCAAAGAAATAAAAGAAAATCATAATTATCTGTCTCACTGAAAATACACAAGGCTTCAAATTTACCAGGCGATGTGAAGGGGATCATTTAGCCTGACTGGCTGAGACTAGGCAGGCTGCTCTGTTCTTAAACTTCACAGAATAGCCTGCGGCTAGGACTGGGACTGGGGATATAGCTGGGGCTATGGCATAATGTTGGGGCTGGGGCTATGGCTAGGACTGGGGCTAGGGCAGGGTCGAGGCCAGGTTGGGACTAGGGCTGGGGTTGAGGCTAGGCTGAGGATGGGACTGGGGCAGAGGCTGGTGCTGGGGTGGGCAGTGTGAATCAATAGATCACCGTGTATTACCACTATTAAGGCTTGTGACTAACTGTCATCTAGATACGATGATGTGTATTGATCAATCTGGACAGTTCACAATGACGACCTTGGTAGCGGCATTGTGCTACCACTTGAGGCTACAGGCTGCATGGCGTGCATGCTGAAACACCCAGGGTCTTCCCTGCAGCTAGTAGCTCGTTAAAGGGTTAAGTCCGCCAGGGAAACACAGTGTGTGAAGCCAGTAAGGTAGGTCCCCCTGTGTGTCCGTCAGGTAACAATCGACACATTCTCAAGGGTTATTTTCTATATGGCTTCTAAATAGTTGTTTTTCTCTCTCTCTCTATTGCACTCTCTCTCCTCTCACTTTTTCTCAGTTTCGCTCCCCCACCTTGTTTCTCTCCCCTACTCCTTCTCTCCATCCCTCTGTCTCTCATAAAAAAAAAGTATTCAGTGTGGAGCTGCTTGTAATGGCCATCCTGTGCCCTGGTCAAACCTTTATAACTGTTTTGTCAGCGTCAGCAACATACATTACTGCCCACCCGATACAGTTATTAGACCACTCTCTGTCTGTACAGTATGCATGGCATTGTCAGTGGATGAGAATTTATGAGCACAAAGGTAATATAGACAGTTTGAACCATCAAAGCTGGATTGTACAGGCTGTACCCAACGATTATCCTATATCTAATGGGAGGGGATACTTCCTAGGTTTTGTTTACTGTGATATTGTTTTCCACAGTGTTTATTTTACTAAGGAGGCCATGCAGCCATGAAAATAAATGACATTTTGGTGAACACTAAACTGACAATGACTCACCACAAACTGGAAGTTGTTGATATTGTTTGGAGTATATTTGTCGGCCGTTTTAACAACAACGGGAAGGTGAAGATGACTATCATCATGTCTGATGACTAGTAACATAGTTGTTTTCTATTACCGATTGAGGTTAGACTGTCTCTTTATATTCATCATTGTGTGCAACTGGGTTTCTGATGAGCATTGGCGTTTGTCTCCTGATTTCAGGCAGAACTGTTTCTGAAGTACTTTGGCATACCCTTCAAATCTCAATAGCACCTCTCTAATGCATCAAGGGCAAACTTGAACAGGTGATTTGAAGGACACACTCTTGAGCAGGAAAGCCGCCAGCACTCAGTCTGTCATGCCACGCTTTCAGCAGAGTGGCGTTCAAGAATCAGATATGCACTCTCCTCTCTTGCTTGTTTAGGCTGTTGACACTCTCCCGTGTGCTATTTCGCAGTCCAGACTGTTTTGTAATAATCTGAGTATGCAAAACGGCCTCCTGGTTTGGTAAATAAATCTGTAACCTCTAACATATTATTATGTGGAGTCTCCAGTACAGTGGCTGGCACACAGGTCTAAGTCAGCTGAGAGGAAGAGCCAATCAGTGCGAGGGTCACCTCTACCTCGACTCTTCCTCTCCTCTCCTCCCAGGCTCCGCACAGGCAGGCCTCCACTACCTCAGCGCTGCTCGATTGTGTCCTTCTGCACGTTTGTGTTTCAGGCCCGATGGGACTGTGCAAAGTCATGGCAAATAAACCCAACCACCCCATGCCACCCACACCCCCACAGGGGATAAATAAATAAACGGGTAAAGAAAGTCTGAAAAGGCCAAGACAACATCAAACTGTATCAGTTTATTTGAAAGCGTGCAAACCTGCATGCTTTTCTCATCATTCCAACCTACAACTGATTATTCTGAAGGAGGATTTGGCCGCAGAGACAAGGGCGCGCCTCTGAAGAGTTACCAGATATATACCAGATGGTCAATATTCAATATTATGTCAAAATATGTTTCAATATGTTGACAAAGTACAATGCAGGTGTTATTTCACACATACTGCCTACAACAGTATGTACAGTCAGTACAGCTGCAGTAACAGTTACCGTAATGCATGGGAATTGGGAGATGGACTACTGTGTGTTCGGCAGTTGTCACTTGAGTGACTTTGAATAAACTTTGTAAAAGCAGGTGGATACAACATCAGTTGGACGAATAGTGGCAAACAATGAAAGACTCGAAACTGATCAGGTGATGATGAAATCCTTTTAATATTGAGGAAGTCTGTTTTTTTAATGGATTTTTAATACAGGGGATGACAGGTAATATAAACCAATATGTGTTTCACATCTTGATATGCATTAGAAAATAAAGAGAATAATTACAGATCCTGCCTTTCAAAGGACTCGTCATTTTATATCTTAAAAGACAAATTTATTATTTCAAAGATTTGGCAACATTAAATTAAGATGGCTCTGATAGGGTATATCCAATTTGCTCCATATTCGGAAGCCAGAACTGATTTTTTCAAATGGTATTAAATAGACGACAGTTTCTATTCCCTTTTGAGGCGTGTTATTTATCTGACAAATGATGATTTGTCAGTTGCCATCAACAGCCTTCTACAACGCCTAATATGCTCCACTGGTTGATGAATGTCTTCAGTCAGTTAATATGCTTGTCACTCACACATCACATCCACAAATAACTATCATTAGAAATCATCATTATAAACCAGTCATAAACCAGTCATCTTTCATTTCCTATTTGGCCTTTTTTTAGGCTACCACTCACTCCAAGTACACACACGCACACACACTCCTAGTACACACACACGCACACACCTACACACACACACTCCTTCCCTTCGTTTCTGCATGCTCATCCACGAAAAACCCTCCAAAGTGTTCAATCGGATGTGTAAAGATTGCTAGCAGAATGTCTTTCTGTGGATCCTGATGGCCATCTTTTTGGGGTTTAGATCTGAGGCTTCCTGTGAGTCACAGAGATCCTACCGGTGTGACACGACTATCCCACTCCCTGCCATCCTCCATGTTTGAGAACTGACCGCTCTCTGATCCTTTGCATCCACTCTCAGGTTGTGCTTTTGGAGGCTGTCTCTTTTTCTTGTTCTCTACCATTACCATTTCAAAGCACAAACCCAATACAACATTAATGTGGTGGAGCGGAATAGTACAACAGCATCAATACCCCAGAGGAAAATACACACTCTATTTTCCTTGCTTAAACTTACTTCCTTTTGTCCATGCTGAATGAGAAGTATATTGTAGGAGCTTGTATTGTAATTATTGAGTGCAGGGTGTTGAAATTCATGTTATTGTAAAGATTGTCGTCTAATAAATACCCTGCTGTGCTCATTTAACATTTTACTGTTCGCTATCACTACCAATTGTTCTTGATATTGATATAATGTGTTATATTTTATCTCATTTCTTTTATTGAAGTACATTACTCTATAAGAATTATTTTCAAAGAAAGTTTTAAAAAGCAATACAGAAATGTATATATATTTTTCCATTAGCATGTCCTTGATTGTAGTGCTCTTTTGGATGGCTCATTGACTCTCCGTGACATCACAGCACTGGGAAATGGAGTTACAGTAAGGGAACGGTTACAGTGGCTTTCAGCTATAATATAAAATTGCATCTCAGTAATCATATTCCATTATAATTTCACTTTCCCTTCAAAATAAAGATGTTGCAAGAATGTTGAATATTGCCTAAAAACAAAGTCCATAGGATACTACAGCATTTCTTGGTTATTGTTATTTATTAACATTACCAAAAAACTATTGCTATTGACCATTCCCTTGGTACCCGAGTGATCAAAAACCTGTCAAAGTTGTTTACAATTCTTTCTACCTACTTTTATTCCTGTTATAATCCCTAAGAAGAGCCTGTGTTTGCATTCATTTGTGTGTGCGCTTGTGTGTGTGTGTGCATGCGCACAAGGTAGTAGGAGTATGAGTAAGATCTCTTTCTATAAGATGGGTATTGAATCCTTTTGGCCATGACAGCTAAAATGAGATTAGCGTCAAACATCAAAGTGGAGAAGCTGATCTTTCCTCACAGTTTGAAGGAGAAAAGTACTAGCAACATCTCACACTTAAACAGTCTGAGAGGTTGCTCACATGACGTGATACTGAAACCTTCATTCAAACATGGCTGACAGCAAAAGCCTATGTTCTGACACTTTCGAGATTGATAAGTAATACAGCTGGACTTTTTTTGTTTCTCAGTTTTAAAGCTTTGTTAACGTGTGTAATGTAAATTGTACCGTTCAAATTGAATAGCTGTTACAGTATATATTTTCAATGAACCTAGCATTGGAAGGCATACGTTGCAAGTATTGCGTGTTTGTGTGAGTGTTCTCATGAGGAACCTGTGTGTTTGTGTGGATGTGGGTTAGAATGTGTCTGTTAGCATGTTTAGCTAGTTGTGACATGGTATGTGTAAACACAGTGCTTGGTGTAAGCACGGTAGCATGGGTGTGGGAGTGTGGTTCTCTTGGCGGCGTCTCTTCACGCTTGTCTGATTTCATTACTCCTCTCCTCATCTCCCTCACTGATAAACACTGCAGTGTAGCAGATGGCCACTGATGACCATTTGTAATGGGAAAAAATGAACATTAAATCACCCGATAATAAGAAATTACATTGATTTTAGTTTTAACCAAGCATTTCTGGTGGTTAATGACTCTTAATTATGGTGATTTGGGATATCTTATTCTTTTACTTCCTTGGATATTGACAGACATTGTAACAGTGTTGAATATACAATAACACATCAAAGAAGTATTCTGGGAACTATAGAGAGAAGTTTTGAGGTGTTTGTATTGGAAAGACAATACAATGAATAGAAGTGTGGAAGAACATACACAATTTCTTTGACTACCTTAGTGGGTGAGCTGAAGTCTTTCTCTAAGCCTTTAATCTGGAAAAAATATAACCATTCTCAGTTTACAATTTGCAGCTGAAAGAAATAAGCCGCTCTAGGCCATGATACATTTATCCATTTAGAGATGAGGAGAAAGTTGTCAAAACTTTCTCTGCTCAGTTGCAACACTCAAAAATATGTTTTTGGGTTTCTTGGTTACCTTGTTAATCTTAAGGACACAAATGTTCCCAAAGACTTGATATCTTTACTGTACTGCAAATTGTAATTACACTATCCCTTTCTCCTAAGCCCAAGGTGTCCTTGTTTAAAGCTTCCTTTGAGGTGGACTTTCTGAAATGTCCTCCTCGTTTTCCTGTATGTGAAGCCAGAGGGCTCCCAGGTGTCCTCCAGGCCTTAGTCCCTTCTACCCCACTTACCCCCTCCTTCCCCTGGGCAGCAGCCACACATAGCCTGGCCTATATTAGCATCTCCACCGTGACAAAGCTCTACCTGTCCTTCACCTGCCATCAATGACAGCCTCCAGTCAGACAGACCAAGCAGGGTCCGGATGGTCAGTCCAAATGCACACTTCAGGCTGAAACTGATAAGACGTGATTGATCAACTGTATATTTTCTGTCTGTGTTGAGGGTTTAGAGTGACCCGGAGATGCCAAATCAGTAGCCATTAAGTCTTCAATCAAGCTATTTGGCTCACCCATGTTCTGTGGAAGCCCATATCTGTGGCAATAAGAACTGCTTTTATCCTATTCGGAAGTCCATTAATGGTGTAGATAAAACTCCCTCCCATCAGCCATCGTCCTTTGACTGCTTCTTCATCCTCCTGCACCAGTCCAGATGAACATCTGTCAGACGGCCCTCTGTTTATGCTTAACCTTCCTCCATCCAACCTCCCTCTGCTCCTTCTCTGTCAGACCTCTCTCTTTAAAGTCCTTTTCACTCGAGCCTCTCTTCTCTATCAGACCTCCATCTCTCACTCACTCTCTCTCTCTCACTCTCTCTCTGATCTCCCTGTCTTTCTTTCTGTCAGTGGGAGGGTCGTCACCACCACCACCGCTTCTGAGAAAGCAAGCTTGAGATAAACACATGTAGACAGTGTGTGTGATATCATATGTACACAAATCAAAGGTTATCATGTGATGATTCCATTTTTTGTGGTGAGCAAATCTGTGTGTCATCGTTTTCAGTAGGCAGTGAAAATGACCCTCCAATGCAAGATTGAGGCAAAGTAGTCGTCATAGAGCGAGGTCTGCTTTGGAAGATGTTCACAGTACTTCACAGTCAGGAGTTTGGTTTAGCTGGAAACCATCATGAGGGCCATCTGCATGTGATGAGGATGGAATGCCATTGAGCAGAATGAGAGATAATAAATTAAGAGAGGGAGTGGGGGAGACATTTGCACATATAGACAAAGTGGAGTGTCCTGCACAGATATAAATGACCAGACATGTAGGGATATTTTGTTCAAAAGAGCTTATCTTCTATGGCTGACATTTCAGCATGTGAAGTCAAGCTGTTCTAAAGTAATAAAGGCAGGTGTGTGTGTGTGTGTGTGTGTGTGTGTGTGTGTGTGTGTTAGAGAGAGAGAGACAGAGACACAGAGAGAGAGACAAAGAGAGAGACAGAGAGAGACAAAGAGAGACACATAGAAAGGGAGTAAAATACAGGCAGAAAAGGAGTAGTCTTCTTTGGCTTTGAGAGGCCTTTGATTTTTTGCTCACTTTCCATTTTATAGGTCTCCGTCACACATTTCCCTCGCTTTGGTCAATGTTATGAAAGGACTATCACATGTATACACACACATTTAAACACACATACACACTCTCTCACACACACACACAGAGACACTTTGAGTCATTACCAGTTCAACACAATGTCAGCCAAGGTGAAGACAAAACCTACCATGTGAAATAAAGGATGTCTTTCTCCAGGTCTCGGTAAACACGCAATCTCTGAAAATGTTCTAGAATGTTACTTCAGTTCGGTGTTGCGCAGGCACTGAGCAAGCGGTGAGAATAATAATAACAGACATTTCTTTACATGTGACATATCTGCTCTCATCCTTGTTTACAACTTCAGAATCAGTAAAACGTGCAAATTGATGTTGTGCATTACAGTACATTGCCCTTACAGTCTCACAACCGCAATTACAACAGAGATTCATTTTTCTTTTCTCTACAGGCCCCTGAGAGAACCTGTTCAATTATGCCTACTCTGATATTTACATCCAAACACTTTCATCAAAACTAACAAAGAGGTGGACCCTGACATGTCTCTGTTTCCATACCATATGTTCAATATTTTTTGTAGTGCGGACACAAGAGCAGGTTACCCAGAGATAGACTGAGTAGAGAACTCGTCTCTCATAAATCACTACTGTTTGGCTGCGGACCAAGTCGGTTTTGTTCACCACAATTACATATTAGGACTTTTAGTAATTACTCTCAGTATCGACCATTTGCTCCATTGATTGTGGAGAAGAGAGAGAAAGAGACACAGAGAGACGGGGGTGGGAGATGTGGAGGAGAGGAGGAGAGATAGGC